>NW_018218954.1:88911-117967 GCF_001263595.1 Phalaenopsis equestris
GAAATACATCAAATCTAGATATATTTTGAAGAGAAACCAAGACACCTTTTGGAAAATTATAAAATAAAGAAGATTAGGGCTTTGAAAGAGGTCCTGAAAGTATTGGAAAGTTTTGAAAGTTCTCATTTGGGGAGTTAGTTCAGAGAGATTTTTAGGCACCACTTTTACTTTTTTTATCCTTTTTGTTATTTTATTTTGAGTGATTGTAAAGAGAAGAGAATTAAAGGAACTTCAAGAGTTTGGTGGAGGACTTGAGATAAGTTTTTATCTTTCTATTTTGAGACTACTTTTGGTTTTAATTGAGACTTATTATTGGTTTGACAACGATTTCTTCTTTTAAAACTAAAGTGTCGTTTTGTTTTCTCCATGGATTCTGAGTAGTATTCTTTATCTTTCTTCTTAAAATGATAAGTAATTATGTTTTGAATGGAGGTTGTGGAAAGTATTGATCTATAATTATGGAAGAAGTTGTGAGGATTTAAATTCATGCACATCCTTTACTTCTTGATTTGGCCAATCCAGATGTTAAAATTTGTTGTGACAACATGTAAGAACCGGGCTGGTATTGTCTCAGTCAATAATTGGAAAGAATCACATGAGGTTATATGAATGATAATGTAGTTCATATGATTGAGTGCAAATAAATAGGGAAATATTCATTGATGGGTTTAGAGTTAGTGGACTTTAAAGTGATAGGTTAAAGCCCCCAACTTGGTTTATTGTTTTAAGTTCTGATACGAGAATGTTAGCGCCTAGGTGGAGGGAATCGAGAGAAATCTAGAGTGAGAGCGAGTATCTTCTCTGCCTATCCGGTCTTCGTAACTATCCAAACTTTAAATTAGCTAATGTTCTTTATAATATCTCTATTAAGGTAAAGAATACTATTGTTATTATTTGGCACAACACAATTTACATACTTCCACAACATAATTCCCATATTTATTACTAATTCATAACAAGAAGAAAAATATTTTAATATTTAGTGCTTTTCTTCTGCAAAATCTCTGGTTATCTTTTTAAATTGTTATTGTTCTATCAAAATACTGAGAATACAAAAAATATTTAAATTTTCATTATTGCAAATATCATATTTAGTTTAGATAATTATATTTTTATTAAAAAGAGAGTTTGTTGTTCAACAGTGCATATTGCGTATTCTCCCTGTGGGTTCAATATTCAGGTCTTAATCAAAAAGTCCTATATTACTTGATAATGATACGTACACTGGCGTAGTATCCCAATATATATAAATTAAAAGCTAAATTCTTATTTTTCTTTAGGATCAAGTATTTTTTTTTTTTGCAAAGTAATGAAATATAAGTGAAATATAATCTAAATTATTGTTGTACTGTGCATATTTGCAGTATCAAGAGGGATCAGATAGCACGAAGCGGTACTAAATTTATATCGAATTGCAATAAAATCCTCAACCAATTCACTAACCTATTAGAAAGCATTGGACAGGTCATCAAATATTACAATGAAAAAAACTTTGAGATTAGGTTGACCTTAAAAGGAAGCATGTAATGTCTAAGCTTTTGAGTAGTGAAAATCAAAGCTAGACAATGTTTCTCAATAGGAGTATAATTCACCTCCGCTAGTATTTAATGGGGACTCAAGTAATAGTGTGTGTTTTCATTATCCTCATCATTGACTTGGATTAACAAGGCTACGAGGGTGTATTCCAAGGTCGCGTTATAAAGTATCATTGGTCAACCAAAGATAGGGGTTGCTAAACATAAGAGGTGTCATTAAATATTATTTAATACTTTTAAATACCCGTTGACATGTCTCATCCTATGTAAACATAGCGTCCTTTTTTATCAATGTAGAAAATGGTTGACACCGTCCAAATATATGATATATTAGATATAAAATGTCCTATGTATGTTAATTTCTCTTGAAGTGATTATAGCTGCTTCAAGGTTTTGGGGGACGACATTTATAAGATAGCTTTAATCTTCTTTGGATCAATTTTGATTTCTTGATGATTAACAACGAATCCTAGAAATCTCTCAGAGATAACACTGAAATTGCACTTTAAGGGATTCATCTTAATATTATATTGTCAAAATCACTCAAAAACAATCTTTAAATAATACAAATGGTGATCCCTTTCTTTGTTTATGATGACCAAGTAATCCAGGTAGCTCTCTAGTTGGTTATGGATGAGGTCATCAAAGATCGTTGTCATGGCTAGTTGATAGGTTGCTCCTGCATTCTTCAACCTAAATTGTATCATTATAAAGGAATATATTCTAATCAATGTTTGGAATGTTGTTATCGTCGCATCTTCTGATGCCATCTTGATATGATTGTATCCTAACAAAGCATCCGTGAATCAAAAATTACATGTGACGATGCAATGTCAATAATCAGTTCTAGTATCGGTAATGGAAACTCATCCTTTGTACATGCTTTGTTCAAATTCCAAAAATCAACACACTAGATTTTTTCCATTCTTCTTCTTTACTAGCAAGACTTTTTTAACCATGTCAGCTATTGCTCCTCTCACACAAAGTTAGTGTCTATTAATTTTTTGACCTCGAGAATAACTAGTTGCTCTATTTTGAGGTTCATTATTCTGGGATCTTATTTCATTGTGTCATACTTTAATGCACTCCAAGTTTGTGAACTGCAACTTCTGAAGAAACTTCTAACATTTCATCATAGCTATAAGCAAAGCTATCTTTGAAATCTAACAATAACTTGACCAAATCCTTAGACTCCTCATCACTGAGTAAAGAACTTATGAAGGTAGGTTTAGGTTGCTTTTCAGGTCCTAGGTTGATTTCCTTTAACTCGTCAAATGTTGTTATGATTTCCTCTTCAAATTATGGTGAAGGATCATTTATTGGGGAGTCCTCAAAATCATCTTCAATATCGAGGCAATCTTTTCCAATTCACTAGTAACAACCATGCAAAATTCTAAATTATCGGGCTGATCCTACCATATCAAAACCAAAACCTCCCTTTGAGTTGAGAGTTTGACTAATAGTGTTCCATAGTTTCTTTAAGAGATTGTACTTCTCTTTCATAATTTACATTGGTGCACATCCCTGTTGAACTAACTTTTAAACAATTGGAGAGTAATTTTGAACCGATAATTCCATAAATTCATTAGAAATATCTTCAACCAACTTTACATTAGCTTCTAAACTAGTAAAAGTTGAATCACGGTGGAATTTAATCAAATTCATGCCCACACTCTATTATTCCTTGACCTCCAAATTCCTGAAATTATGAGATTGGATAGGAGTTAAGGGCATGGCTAGGACATACTGGTTGATCCGATCATACATCAACTCGTATTCACTTTCTGTTTTATTTTCCAAATAGATCTCAAACTTATGCTTCTTCTGACTCACTTTCATTGCATCTTTTATAGAATTTTCCTCCTCGGAGCTTCCTTCCAACTCAATATTGATAGTTGGATTCTTTTGTTTAACAATCTTGGTAGTTGTTCCTCATCCTCATCCCCGACCTTGATCTCGAATGCAATGACTAAAAGAACCTCCACCATTTTGCTTCAAAGAAGTGATGGGAGATTATTGGATCAAAACTGGATGGTCTCATTCTTGTGATACTTTTGAATCTTCATTCTTCTTTAGCAAGACAACTTCATAAAAGACAGTCTTCTTTGGTGGATCATAGTAGGCGGCATCTTCGTGGATGCCTACTTCATGTATCGTGAATGGTTGTAAATCTCGCTTTTATACAATGTTTTGGCCCTTACTTGAAGTATTTGACACACTGGTGTAGAAATGATAGAAAAATGTTGTACTCGTGAAGCTAAGGTCGACCAAGTAGTACATTGAAAGAAGTCTCGACATCGATGATATGGAATTTTGCAGTTGTCGCTAGATCACCAACACTCATTAATAGTGTTAACGATCTAAGAGCCCTTTCTCCTTTCTGATTGAATTTTCTTAACATCATATTGTTAGTTGTAAGCTTCTGAGCATCGATATCTAGGTATACAGGTGTACGTAGTCTCATTATGTTGAGTGATGCTTCCGAATCCAACAAAACTCCGGAAAGCACGAACCTATCAACATGACTAAAATTGGCTATGGTCGTTAGTACCAAACAGCAAGTCTTCATTGGTAAAGGTTACCCCAAACTTCTTATTTACTGAACAAAACTAATCCAAGGATGTGCTAGCCAATTGTGCTAAGCATGTTTCTAGATCAAGTACAACCTTCTCTCATATCCTTTGTCGGGATCAGGGCATCGTAAATGCTTAGTTTGGCTTGAAACTTTCTTAGATGAGCTAGCATATTGTAATCCACATTATTTGAGCCTCTGATCTCTTCCTTGGTATGTGTGTCTTCTACTTGTGGAACTCGATCCTCTTGAGTGACTAATTGTTTTCCTTTTTCTATTTTAGGCATTCTTGTGGTAATGCCCTTCTGATCCTTAAATTTTCTTTTGTTATTTCTTCCAACTTTTAAATTATACCCAAAGGTTCCTCTACTGATATCATGACTGATTTTTCTAAAGTTGATTGAAATTGAAAAAGTCCAAGTTGATTGTAATCGACACACCTTCACCCTTGAGAATTGGTTCCTAACTTTCTGAACTATCATAACTTGTGGTATTGATTCCTTCTTCACCTTGTCCGACATGGCTGCTGGGATTTTGTAAGACTTGATGATTGTTTTGGGAATAAAAATTGGGATTAAATGGATTGTGGCCAATTATGTCATCACTATTGCAACCAAAACATAACAAAAATTGTAAATCTTAGAAATATAAGACACACACGGATATAGAGATAATCGTACAGAGTTAGTGATTTGAGGGATTTCTCCCCCAAATTTGAAATAACCAATCTAACATGGGCATCCCATATTCTACCCTTCACGCTATCCATCCTATCTTTATCCATGCATTTCTTCTTCTTCATCTTCTGTTGTGGTATATTCTCTGGTGTAATCCACAACACCAGTCACAAACTTTCAACAGAAGTTTGCACTAAAATATTCTAAATTTGATCTTGTATCTTCATAGAGGATTTAGTCTAAACTGCGCTCCATCCTTTATCTACTGGACATGGATCAATTGGAGTGATTGGCTTGGCCGAAATCATATTGATGGAACCTCTTGCAGGTTCTTTCAAATATTCATTCAAAATTGTTATATTACCACTATTAAAATTCTTCTCCAGCTAATCCTTGAAGCTGAAGTAGCCCTCTATGGTGTGTGCAAGCAATTTTTTGAATAGAGAATAGTTCGGGTTATCCTTACTGTCAAACTCTTTCAGTTTCTTCGGCTCAAGCAATCTAAACTCTGGCTTTTTGATCAAGTTCTGGATTAACTTTGCTACTACATCAACTTTAAAGGAGTACTCTGTTGTCGCTCACATTAATTTTTGAAAAAATATTTTTTAAATTTAATATACATATAATTTTTATTTGAAAATTATTATTTTACTTTTTTTGAAAATTTTGAAACTAAAAAGATCGCATGTATTTAATAGTTTAAATAGCTAAGCACGACACAACCTGACACTGGGCCTGATAACAAAAAATAAAGAAAATTATGACGTCTGTTTGGTCTACATACCTTTTATATGACCGACATGTTTCCCTATCTAAAATGGGGATTAGGTAGAGTTTATATTACCTGGGTTCTAAAGTTACCTATAAGGGCAAGCCCCTATAGTAAATTACATCCTAAATGACTTAGTTCATTTAAGAAAACTCTCGATAAAGATCAGAGGTTTTGTCCTCATGATATTCAAAGTTTTGAGTTTTCAAGGAAGTTTATAAGGAATAGCAACTGGGAAATGACCAAGTAGGATTAATTATTTTAAAAATCAGAGTGAAGACTAGGGGATGTCATAGGACAGAGGCAAGACTTAGTGTCTTTCTAAGCTATTCTATTGTTGGGCTTTATATTTTTGAAATGAAACTATTTATGTTCAATCCTGTTGATGCACCTCTAGTGTGTGTTATTTTCTTACAAGTTTTATGTCAATTTAAATCCCCGATACTGTGCCAAAAACTTGACCCGTTCCCAAATTACGTAGCAATTTAGCTTTCAAAAATATTGCCAAAAACTTGACCCAATTTATAGTAACTATTTAATGTGCAAAATTGAAATGTTATATAAAATATATAAAATAATTCACACATTAGTGGTTCTACGCAAGTGCAAGTATTGCTTCAAGTAATATAGGGCATTCCTTAGAAACCCAAGTATTGATCCCACAAAGAAGAGCAGTAAGAAATCCCTTAGGCTAATTCTAGCCTACTACTATCAAGTCTTAGTTTCAAAGATGGAAACTCTTATGATACTAACATAAATCACAATATTTAAACTATAAAAATTAAAGTAAGAAAGACAATTTAAAATGGGTTTAATGAATGCTAACAAAAATGTAACTAAAATAACTAAGATTACTAAACTAATTTCTAAACATCAAAGTTAAATTTACTAAGACTAAACAAAATTTTATGACTAAGAGTCCAAATTTAAGAAAGCATCCTTCCCCTTTACAATGAGTAGATGGTTAGTGAAGTAATTAAAATCATTTAAAAATATATATGCAAATTGTTTTTTGTCAAGTAGGAGCAATCCTATTCTTTACCCTCTTCCAAGTGCATAAAGAATATTGACTAATCAAGCGTTTTGTCCCTAATTTTGTAGTTAGGCTGAGAGGATGTCGACTGCCACTCTGAAGCTCCCACTACTCCCTCACCTTAGAGCTAATAATCTGACATCAGTTTCCAATCAACTTGACTTAATTGGGGAGTTTAATCTATCAGCATAAAATCTCCAATTCTGAAATCAACAAAGTATATTTCTCTATTTATTTGCACTCAACTCCATGGATGAAATACTCTCCCATGAAATTAAATGTGATTCTCCGTATGTTGTAGAAATCATAACCCTTTAGGAACATATGTTTCTCAACACAATTTAACCTTTCAATTGACGGAATTGAAAAGTAAATGAAGAACAGAGTTCAGATCATCACAAAATTTTGAGATTTAAAACCATATAAAAATAAAATCAATTCTTCTCAAAACCAAATCTCATTGTAGGGAGAAGGAAAAAGAAGATTAGTCAGAATTCATGTGAAGGACACGACAAAACACGGATTTCATATGTAAGAATAAGTTTACAGAATAAAGAAATAAAAGAACACAACTTATCTCACAATCCTCAGCAGAAAAATCCCTAGAAGTTCTCTTCAAGCACTTTCCCACTTTACAAGCACTCTCAATTCTCTCTTAGAAGTGTAATGAAGAAGAAGTCTCTCACCTTCCCTCTCCTTTTACGGTCCTTGAAGAAAATCTCCAAGCCCTTGACTTTCTCTCTCTCTCTCTCTCTCTCTCTCTCTTGCTTTCTTCTTTCTCTCATTCTCTCGCCACACACACGCACAGACATACACACACATACACACCCCCCCCAAAAAAACTTCTCTTCAAGCCCTAGACTTTCCTCTCTTTTATAAAAGGTTGGTTCCCTCCAAAAGGAATTCAAAATTCCCTCCAAAACACTATTCAAAAGTCAACTTTTGAATTCAAAAGTCATGTCCATTGATCCAAGAGACATGTCCCTTCATAAAAGAACCTTCCAAAGTGTCTAGATACATTGAATCACTCCGACGGGTGTTTAGAACAAATGTCCCTTTGAAAATCCACGGAAAATTCATTCCCAACCTCATTAATCTGCAAAAAAGTCATCTCTAGCGCATCATGCACAAGTTATAGAGGATCATGCACCAGTTCTTTGAATTTTGGCGCATCATGCGCCACTCTACAATAGCTCTACCATTTTTTTTGGTTTGGCTTTGTTTCAGCTCTGTTTTGGCCCATTTCAGTTGCGTTTCGCTCCTATCAGATATTTCTACAAAATAAGCATGAAAAAAAAACTTCCTTTAAAGTTTAATTTGATTCAAAAACATTTGAGAAATGTAAAGTAGATTAAGCATAAAAAAACATATCGAAATGTGTCAAGTCAGAATTTTCTTTCTTGCTTGTGTTTACTTCAAATTGCACCAGTTTTGCTTCATTTTCTCTAAAAGTTCATTTAATGTACCTGAAAAACAAAAAATACAAAATACCTTCCTTTAAGGGGTAATATCACTAAAAATCACTAAAATTGAGTATAAAATATATATGAAAAAGAAGGCAATTCTTAGGCATGTCAAAATCTCCCAAACTTAAACGTTACTAGTCCTCAAGTGACTCTTTTACTACATAAAAAAATGACTTAGGATAGAGATTAACTTTTAAACTTCTATACATTAGTTTAATAAATAAAATATTATAATTTAAGAAAAACTTTTAATAACTTAGATTAGAACATAAAAGTATAAGAATACTTAGTAATCAAATCTTAGATCTCTGAATCTCCATTCATTTCAAGAAGAACTATAACTTGCTATATCAAGGATACATAGAATATCCATATAAAAAAGAATTTCATGAAAGCTTTACTATTAAGGGTGCTAATACTAAAATACAAGTTTAGAAAATGTAATAAAGTTTTTTCCTCAATTTGATTCAAGTGAAGCCAGTTTTTTATTAGACATCTCCTCAAGCTTCTCCTCACTTTGTACATTCCCTTTTTTCTTTTTTTTCTTTTTTTTTTTCTTTTAGGATCTTTTTCAATCCTTTCATTTCCTTTTCTTTTTCAAGTGAGGAATACTATATCTGGATAACCTTCAATAGTTTTGAACTTCACTATCCATTTCTTAAAGTAAAAACTCTTTACCTTTCTTTGCTTTATAAATTCATATTAATTTTAATGATTTTTCATAAAGTCTCATTTATTTCTTCTTACATGAAACTCTAAAATTATTAATACTTCAAAAATATAATATCCTTTACTTTAAGTAGAAAAACATAGTCTTATACTTTCATACCAAATATCTTTAACTTTAGAATTGACATTCGTTACTAAACACATTTACCTAATTTTACCATACTATTTACAAAAATAAATATAGTCATCTAAAGTTAAAGTCTAATATCCAAGGTCATGTTAAGTTAATTTTAAAAAATATAGTTAATTGAGGACAAATAAAATTTAGTTTACTTCTTTTTAAAACAAATTTTTCTTTTCCCCAAATTTAAATTTTTAAATATTTTACACTTAAGTCCATAAAATGTAGCAAGAAAAAAAAGTAAAAGTTGAATCTACTAACTAGTACAACATCCTATCAAATTCATAAATGTGCATAATCAGAATAGAATGACTGCAGGAGAAAGTAAATCTAGCCTGAAACATGCTTGCAATAATATTAACCTAAACGAAAGTATACTAACTTTAAAATTTATTTTCCTTCCTACCCCAAAACTTGATTTTAAACATGTATAAAATTCTTTTCATAAAATGTAAGTAGGAAGAAAAACAGTTCAGAAATTCTATCTATCACAAACATCTACAAGTATTCATCAGGATAGGACAATATGTAATAGAAAGTTAGTCTAAACTAAAACATGCTAGATAAAATGAAAAGAAAGGTTTAACAAGCAGAACAAGTATCAACATAAGAAAATATATATTTATATGTTCTCCAAATCTGTATATTATCATAACACAAAGATAGACACAAATGATAAATGAGGTTAATTCTTCATTTAACTCATTGCATCTGACTAATTTACTTCCAATTTCTAACAGAATCACTATACAAATGTATTAGGTACTTAAAAATGATTTTATAGATTCTAATTCCAAAGATAAGATTAAAGCTGATATATTGGTTCTCGAGCACCAACCTCATAGCATCACCTTATCCCAATAATTAAGCACCTCTAAAAGTTATAAGGATAGTGTAAATTCATCCACATGTTACTCATCAAGTAGGTTAGCTACTCCAATCAAATGAAAACAAAGTCAGAGAAAAGAAATAACAAAATTGAGATGGAATTTTTGTTGTTAAAATTAATGATGTCTCTAGTAAAGCTCAAGTTCGGGTGAGACCCGAGTCATAGTGGACTCATCAATCCAACTACTACAAGAGAACATATAAGTTTAGCCATAATAAGAAGTTAAGAAATCACATCCCTCATGACACACAAAAATCAAATAAAAAAACTAAGAATCCAAACATCTACCAATCATCAATCAAACTGATCAATCCACACTAAAGCAAACACAATACAACACTAACAATCATAACTCTCAAGCACACTAAATCAAAACACACTGATAAATATGGGTTGCCACCCAAAAAGTGCTTTGCTTAACGTCGCTAACCTGACAAATGATTCCATCTGGATCAAAATTTCATTAAAGTAATCTTTGATCAATCACCCATTTATTTCCAGATCCAAGGATTCCTACAAGTCCTTGAATTAAAATTTTTCTTTTAGCTCTTCTTCTCCAGATTGATTCATATCCTTACTCCTCATATTACTTTCTAGATTAAATATTCTTCTAATGATTTTCTCAATTTTCATATTAATATCATCCTTAAATTTTATAAGAAATGAATCTTTTTATGATACTTCATGATATTCCAAAGTTTGGATCATATTCTCTCTAGATAATTTAGATTCTGGATCAAATTCTTCTAGGTTACTCTTTTGTTTAGAGTTGTATATCAATTCTTCCCCTTTGTACTGAGTAAATGGTGGAGGGGGGGTGTCTTAGTTGAGGAAATATGTTTTTCTACATCCTTAGGAATTTTTTCCATTGGTCCTTCAATCTCCTTATCCTCATTTCTTAACTCAAAGTTCTTTTGAAACATATCCTCGAATTCTCTTATAAATATTAGTTTGATAATTTTAAATTGCTCATCATTCATCTCCTTAGGGGGTTTATCGCAGGGTGACTATGGAAAATCTCTGGGGGGGAACTGTTAATTGCATTAATAATCTGCCCAGTTGGTTTTCTATTTTCCTTGTTACGATCTCTTGATTTTCTAGCTCACTCTTCATTTGAATCACAACCTCTTCTAACATTAATTCACTCTCCTCATCATGTGGGTTGGAGTTAAATTGAGGAGGATTATTAATTGAGTTAATAATCTACCCCAGTTGGTTTTCCATATTCCTCATTGTTATCCCTTAACACTCCAGCTCACTCTCCATTTGTCTTTTCTAATAAAACCTTCTCATCATGTTGGGGGTCGAAGTCAAAATTACGAGAAAAGAGAGTTCATCATTATAGTAGCTATGATTATTCTAACTACATGTCTGATTAAATTGATTATCTTCCTTAAATTGGTCTTCTCCTCCAAAATTATTAATCCTGTAAAAATTCAAATGATTTTGCCAACGTGGGTTGTAATAATCAGAATAAGAATTATGTATCTCATGGCCAGTTTCAATCCATAGTCCAAATGAATTTTCCTCAATAATTGGGGTTCCTTGAGGATATCTTTCTATGTATTAATCTAACTTCCTCTCAATATTTGCAACCTGAAAAATTAATATAGTAAGCATATGTTCTTGAAAATCTGCCACTATCTCGGGGTTTACACACTCTCTTGCGGTTTACTCTTTCAACGCTACTAGCATTAAAATCCAAACCTTAATATTCATTATTTCTCTTGGAGTTTACTCTTTCAAAGCTACTAGCATTATAATCCAAATTTGAATATTCATTATAACGTTGATCTGTCATTTCTACATTAAATTCTTGGAGTCTTTTTAAATCTCTCCCAAAAGTTCTCTCCAAATCTGACCTATAAAATTTAAGGTCTACAGCTCCTGAACTACACATACAAATCTAAAGACTTAACTAATAGGATTGATATCAAAAATATATTTGGTATTTTGAGTTTTCTTTAAAATAATCTTACAATAATTAAACACACTATATAATAATACAATAAACTCCAAATTTAAGACTTACATGTTTAACTAAAATTCTCTTAAAGTTCTTATCGAAGCTTCCTCAACAACGGTGTCAAATACCTGATGCACCCCTAGTGTGTGTTATTTTTTTGCATGTTTTACGTCAATTTAAATCCCCGGTACAGTGCCAAAATCTTGACTCGTCCTGAAATTACGCAGCAATTTAGCTTTCAAAAATAAGGCAAAAAACTTGACCAATTTATATTAAGTATTTAATGTGCAAAATAAAATTATTATATAAAATATATAAAATAGTTCACACACTAGTGGTTCTACAAAATGGCATGTATCGCTTCAAGTAATATAGGGCTTTCTTTAAAAACCCTAGTATCGATCCCACAGAAAAGCACAGTAAGAAATCCCTTAGGCTAATTCTAGTTTACTACTATCAAGATTTATTTTGGAAGATGGAAATTTTTATGATAATAACATAAATCACAAAATTCAAACTATAAAAATTAATGTAAGAAAGACCAGTTAAAAAAGACAATTTAAAATGGGTTTAATGAATGCTCACAGAAATGTAACTAAAAGAACTAAGTTTACTAAACTAATTTCTAAACTTCAAAGTTAAATTTGACTGGGTGAATTTGAATTTGACCTTTGGTAGGTATGGGATTGGGATTGAATTTTGGTGGAAATATATTTGGATTTTTCATTAAAAAAATATAAAATTGACTTGCTTGAAATTGCGGGCAAATTGGGAATTTTGGTCAAAATTCAGTATTTTTAGTTTTTTTTGCAAATTTTTGGTATTTTAAGCAATTTTTACATTTTTGGAGTAATTTGATAGTTTAGGAGTGTTTAAACTTATTTTTGGTCAAGAATTGGGTATTTGGGTTTTTTTGGGCATTACTAGAAATTTTGGGAGATTTTGCTAATTTAGCCAATTTTTGTGGAATTGGGGAAGTTTGGATGAATTTGGTGAGTTCAATTGTGCCTGTGTATGGGACCAAGCCACCCTGGGTTGCCTTAAAGCCTGATAGTCTTATGGGGACTCTCTTTGATCTTCATCATTTTGGTTTCAACCTCCTAAGTGTTAGAGGTCAAAGCCACCTATGAAACTCTAAAAAGGGTCAAAAAGTGGTTTGAGTTTTTAAAGGAGCGATTCTCATCACTAGTCTTCTAGGGTAGTTAACAGGAAATTCCTATGGCTAGATCCTAGGCTACTAAAGAAGAAAACCAGATCTCAACAAAATGAGGTCAATAAGTAGGCACATCAAGTGTGAGCGAAGCCGCTCAATCTGGATCATCAATGATACCTGGTATAATATCTAGTGCAGTGACACTAAGTACCACACTAAGGTTTCTAAGTAACATCTAAGTGGGTTTCATGGCCTATACGACACACGACATACATCAACATCTCATAGTGGACTAAGAGGTATATCTCAATCTTTTATTATGAGGCTCGTGAGGATAGGGTAAGTAGAGGAGTTCTTACATAACCTGCTTAGATATTTTAGAGATTTGAGCAAGGAACTCTTCTCTAAAAACAAGACCCTGTCATCTTAAGGAACAAACCAGAATCATAACAGGTAAATAGACTTGTAGCTAATTCAATTGCTGTAAATGGAACAATCTGCTTTAATTCCTCCAGACGCTGTTGCTAAATATTGGAACAGGCAAGACCTCAGAGAAAACAAAAAAAATGGGTATTAGGATGCTCGTCAAATCAGTGGAAAATTTTCATTTTAAAGAAGAAGCTTTACAAACTTCTCAGTCAGAGAACTTGAGGTAGCAGCAACAACACTAACAACAAAGTAAGAAGGACCAACATCTAGAGAAAGAAAGAGCCTCCATGAAATCCTGGCTGGAACATAGTCCGCACAGCCAGACAAATGAGAGAAATAATTATCAGGTGATGGGAATTAAGCATCATCCTAGGCTGGAAGTTAAAAGTAACTTCCTGTGTCATAGTGGGGACATGCTCCACATTGCAAGAGGATGACAAAGGCGATTCTCAACCAACAGGATTTAAGCATTATCCCAAGCTGGAACCAAAAAGAGTCATGGCAGGGACATTTTCCACATCGTTAGAGGATAATACCATAAAAGGTAACTCTAGCACTCTTAGATAGTGCAACATCTGCGAGGATGGAGTCCCTAAAATATTAAAGGACTACAAGAGATGCTAAAGAGAATGAGCATTTTATTGCATCGCCATCTGGTATTAACCTCTTTCTCGAGGGAAAAGGAGCACCAATATGAGCTGCTACATCAAAAGAAGTGCCACATGCACAACTCATCCTTCCTAAAGGATGGCATGACACAAACTCCAAGTAGAGACATGATCCGCATAACCAGAGATAGTAGCAAATGTGTGTCAATCGAAATAGCCAAAGAAACCTCATGAACTGGAGTCAAAACAGGTAAAGAAACCTGATGCAAGACATGCTAATAATTTCACAGCAATCTATTCCTAGTCTTCTTGACCTTCCTACCTTATCATGGGACAATTGAATCCACAAAAGAAAACCAGAACAAAAATATACTTGGGATACAAGTCAGAATGATAAAAATAAAGACATGTCAATTGCTGAGAGAAGACTCTCCAACCTATGGCAGGGAGATCCATGGAAACATGGAGCGAATGGATTGAAAAAGACTATCAGGTGTTGTGGTGCATTGCTTTTGGGCGTTGGCATCTTTTTACAAAAGAGGCAGGCTCGACGTGAGCCACTACAGCAAGATCACCTTGATATGCACAACTTCTCTTTTAATGGGGAGGGCACAAAACAAATGTCCGAGAAGACATAAAATAAAGCTCAATATGCATGAATTGCTTTTTAAGGCGAGAGGTATAGATCAAATACCTCAAAGTGTGTAAGATTATGTATGTTAACCCAACAGGGGTGCTTGAAGGAACCAAAAGGTATGACACCTTCAAGAGCCCAAGAAATGCTTGGGTAGAGGGAAAAGTGTTCCCCCAAGTAGCAGCAATCGTGACCATCATCTAGCTCTTTGATGTCATGAGGCAAAAAGTGAAAATGATCAAAACTAAGGAGAGGTTAAGAAACAAATCACAAGGTACAATGACATTGATGCATGCAATAATGCAGTAACCGAACTACCGAGGGTGAGAGAAGGAACTAAATGCGTCATGTTGCTACCCTATTACCTGACTCTTGAACCGAAAACCAGTCTTACAAAAGGCTTAACTATGACTAAAAGGAAAGATACCTGGTTGTCATAGTGAGGGCAAAACCCCAAATAAGGAGAAAGGCTATAACCCCATTAAACTCCTACCATGGAGAGATAGACATAACCATAGTGAAATCAACATTATATTTCTATTCACTTTTCTCTTTTTTATTTGAAAAGAAGTCGTCCTCTTGTCATTTGTCATACGCTTCTCTTATTCAAATAAATCTCCCTCTTGAGTCATATAAGTGATTTAGATATGAGATAAATCGAATGAGAAGGAATATAAGATAAATAATAAATAAGAGAAAAATTAAAACATAGAGACTCTACATGTGATAAGACTCACAATGTTAGGTCATGCATGTCTGCCCAAACATGATCGGGCGGAGGAATCTTGGACAAATATCTACAATTAAAGTATCTAGGTGGACTACCCAGAATCAGAGAGTAAAAATATGGACCTATTATGTGGTCAAGAGCACTCCCAGGGGAACGTACTTCTACATGTTAATTATTTCCTTGAGGATACCTAAGAATACTCTCAATAAAAGAGGGTTCACTTATATTATCATGGAATTGGGGCAATAGGCTATCAATGGAAAGATATTTTGCATGGGAAAGCCCAAATTCTTCAAGGCTCATGTTAAGTCATCGGAAAGAGAGTGAGTCGCACACATCCCAAATGGGTAGTGATTCATCAACATACAAAACCCACAAAATAACTTAAATCATCTTGATGGGATATCACAACACGTCAAAGCACGTTTCAGCTATAAGGCCAGAGGAAAAATCTTTGTATCCTAAACGAGTGGCAGATCATCGGCATCGGACCATTAAGTTCATATCAATGAAGTCAAAGGAGTGACAATGCTTAAATATCTCGACAACAAGAAGAGAATAGTGGTCTGAAAAGGTAAAGGTAACTGACTCGGGGTACCACAGACATGTCATACACAACTACTAGGACCATAAGTCTACCTGGTCATGAAGGTAGTCAACCCAACACATCCTGACATACCCGATCAGCAATCTGTGAATTGAGTCATCAACAGGGACCTCAGTAGCCCTTTGTTCAAAGGAAGGAAACTATATCTTATGACTATAAACTGGAGGTCCAAGAGTTGGGACTTATATCTATCAAAATGGTAAGGATGCTTCAAGAAAGATAAGGGGTGGAGGTTCAGCTACAAAGCTAGAAACACATTGACAAAAGATTTACACCTCGTATGAGCCAGGCAGCCTTTAAACACCCTAGACGCACTAGATAACCACCTATATATAAATGGTATACCGGGCCAGTTTGTTAGGAGATGCATGAAGACTTCTCCTTAGTACATGCAAGTATGAATGTAATTATATATAACAGTCCTTAAATATTATGCAGGCCCTATTAATATGACTGGGTTTATATTCTTGCATGTGGCCAGTTTAAACTGTAGCCAGAAGTCGATGTAGAAAAACTAAAGTGCATGTTTTAAAGTCATAAATAGTTTAATCCTAATAATTCATTTATCTTAAATTGTCTATTTGGAATTTTTAGAAAAATTAGGATTTAAAGTCTTAATGAGCCTATATTACATTGCGATTCCAAGAAAACCACAAAAATAAATAAAGAAAATAATCCACACATGAAGGCATGCAATAAAACAGAAAAACAGTCCAATTAATTTATAAAGGGCTAAATGTCGTTGGGTTGACATATCCCAAAAAAGCGAAAGGCAACTGTAATCCACATATACATGCTCAGTCCTAATTTTATACATGAATATAAATTACATAATTAAAATATGGGGTACGAGCATTAGCTCCTTGTCCCCATTGCATTGTTCCTACATCAAACACCTTGGAACACGTGCCCGTATCTTATTTCTGCCACAGGATTCTCCTGGACTCTAAAAGTACACAGGAAAAGCGAATAATCAAACGTATATAAAAATAAGCATTAGGAAAGAAGCCAATGACATGCAACATAAAGTTAGTTGTGCCTTATATGAGGGGGAGTTGAATAGCACTTGCAAGTGAGGGGCTCAAAAATCATTACATGCTCCCCCAAAGTGGTACCTGTGTGCGCCCACATAAAGGCATGCCCCCTGTAGAAAAGTTCCCTAACACACTAACAAATATATAAAGCATCCAGGTACACCAAAAGCACAAAGCAAAAAGGATGTCTGGATAGGGAAACCAATCTAGTACAGTACAATAGTCAGGCATCAAAAATACTTCCTTGCACCCTAAATAATAACCTAGCAAACCATCTAAAGAAAATTGTCCTAACTTAGTAGCTAAGTGCAGATGATAAAGTCTACAGTTAATGTCTAACTTCGATGGTGTCACCACAATGACCACATCCTAAAGATCCGAGGGTCATGAAGAGGTGTGACATTTTAAAATAAGTGTCCTCACATATGTACTAACTTATATAGCTTTAATTATAGTTGTAAAATCCATTTTATAATTTTAAAATAGTCAACCTACAAGGGATGGAATTTTTGAGAAAAAGAAGTGAAATCGAAGCAAAATGGGGTCAATTATAGTAAGGTAGCACAAAATGAACTGGCACCTTGGCACTAGCTTCTAGAGCCTACGCTCTAGACCCGTACATGAAAATAGAGATCCTGGCACTGTGGCAACAGGATCTGAGGCTAAGTCGCAAAGCAGTTATATTGAGCTTCTAGAAAGAGCTTAGGCACCAAAATGGGTTTTGATGACTACGTAATGAATTTAGACAGATATTGAAAGGACATATTATGTGATTCTTGGGGATTTCAAGAGTTATCATATAAGGAGTTAAGAAAAGGAAATAGAAGGGAGGGGAGTGTGTGTCGTGTGGTTGTTTGGTGGTGTGAGGGAGAGCTTTTGGTGTGTGTGTATCTTGGAGTGAAATTGTAAAGAGAGTTCAAAAATCATCAATCGAACTTTAGAAGATTTTCTTGAGGAGAATTTTATGATAAGTAATTCTTTATTTGAGTTATACTTTATTGCGAAAACTTGAATTTTAATATAAATCATGTTTTGTCGTTTTATCCTCAAGAGAAATGAGTAGTTTTATTTATCTTTTTGCTTGTAATAAGAATTAATCTTGTGTAGGATTAGATATGTTTATGATTTCTCTTATTTCATACCTACGATGATTCTTTACTTCGTACTTAATTTACATATTAAATCTAGTCATTTGGTATGTGAAAACTTGTTGTGAAGCCATAATGACCCGGGAGGGCTATGTATTCCTCAAATAGTAAGAACCACATTAATATGGTGGGTGATAAGGTAGCTTATTGGTTAGTGCAATTAGATGGGGAGATAAGTTTTGATGGTTGTAAATTTATTTTTATAGGGTGACAGGCTAGAACCATACCAAATTTCATCTAGGGTTTGGAACTTAAGGATCGGTTAGTCCTAAAGAGAGGGCACAGTGGGTAATATAGGGTGTCAGGCTAGAACCTGCCCAGCATAATGTTAGATTTAGGAACTTAACTCTAGGTTGGCCAATGTTCTTTATGCACTCAAAAGAGGGAAATTAGTAGAATTGCTCCTCTTTGTCACTAAACTTCATTTAAACCTTCAAAAATTTGATTGCTACACTGATTATGATCTCATTGTAAGAGGAAAGAATTTACATAATTTGAACTCGTTTCCATTTAAATATTTTAAAAACTCCTAGAATTTTTTAAGCCTTGAAATAGGATTTGTTGGAATTAGTTGCTTCTTTTAAGACATAGACTTGCGACCTGAATTCCTAGATAATTGACTGTAGTTTAAGTAAAGTTTAATAAGCCAATAAAAGTGTTTCACCTTCCTTATGGGATTGATACTTAGGGCTAAAAATAAAATTTCTATATTACTTGAAATAATACATATATTTGTGTAGTATCCCTTGTGTTTAAAATTAAACTATGGAAAGAAAACAAGAATTATTTGATTAGTAATATTCAATTAAGAATTAAACATTGCAAAACCCTTGTTGCATCAAATTTTTGGCACTGTCTTTTTAGATTGCAATTGAAGTAATTACACAGTTAGAACACACTCATTGTGTCAGAGAACAAGTTTTTGGCGCTATTTCCATTGAAGGAAGGAAGCGACAGAACTTTTGACATAAAACTTTTATTTGAACTGTAAACTTCTTTTAAGAAAGTCGTTGTATTGTTTAAATCTGTAAGTATTTGTTTTGTGTGTTAAAAATAATTTTTAAATAATAAATAAAATAATAAAATACCTAAAAAAATTTTATTTTTGAGTGTTTTGTTTAATTTTATATTCTGAACTTTTACTTTTGTATGTGTAGATTTGAAGGTTTAGTACCTTGCGATTTTGAGTTAGAACAAACTATAAGAAAAACTAAAAAAAAAAAGAAAACATCACAATTTACAAGAAATGATGAACACATCAAATAAAAACATTGATAATCAAACTATAAAAAATGGATATCGTCATATACAAAGACTTTTAAGGGATTACGTAAGCCCTACAACATATGAAATTCATTTGAGCATACAAACCACTGTTGTAATGACTAACACATTTAAGCTAAAACCTGCTATAATCCAAATGGTACAGAATACTAAGCTTATGAGGACGCTATCTGAGGATCCAAACTTACACCATGCTCATTTTCTAGAACTATGTGCTACATTTTAGTATGATGACATATCAAACGACGTTGTTAAACTTATCCATTTTCCCCTTTCCTTATAGAATAAAGCTAAGACACGGTTAAACTCATTAGTGCCTGGTTTTATCATAACTTGAGAAAGATTTAGCACAAAAATGTTTAGTTAAGTATTTTCCACCATCAAAAACTACTAAGCTTATAAATGATTTTACTTCATTTACTCAGTATGAAGGTGAGTCAATATATGAAGCTTGGGAAAACTTTAGGAAGTGTCCACATCAAGCTTCAAGAAATGTCCACATCAATAAATGATTTTACTTCATTTAAAGAACTCCTTAGGAAGTGTCCACATCAAGCTTTACCAGACTAGTTAATTATTCAAACATTTTAAAATGGGTTAGTAGAATCCCTTAGATATGTTATTGATGTTGCTGTTGGAGGTTCATTAATGTCAAAACTAATTGATGATGTATAAGAACTAATAGAAGAAATGGCTATTGACTACTTTTAATGGCCATCTACAAGGGTAAATCCTAAGAGAGTAGCCAGTGTTTACGATACTGATGCAATTTCTAATTTGGCATCTGAAGTTGCTCTAATATCAATAAAGATATACCAATTCAGAATGAACTTCCCTCAAACACCTCATGTGATTAAGGAAAACTTATTGGGACAATTGATTGATTTTTAACCTTCATTTGAGACTTTAAATACAATTAATAATAGACCCAATAACCCATATTCTAACTATTATGACCCAAGTTGGAAAAACCACCCTAAATTTAACTGGAATAATATTTCAGGTGGTGGAAATCAGCAATGAGGGAACAATTAATTGAACCCATTCGAAAACTGGAACAACCAGGGTGGTTCTAACTATAGACGTGCTTATCCTCTTGGCTTTACCAACAACTAACAAATTAAAGGAAAGAAGTTGTTTATGGAAGAAGTGGTGTTACAGATGGGGAATTAATTACAAAGTCAAAGGGCTTCAATTAGAAATATTGAGAATCAACTGAGACAAATTGCTAACTCACTTAGCAGTGGGCCTAAGGGAACATTTCGTAGTAACACAAAAATTAATTTTCAAGGTAAAAACAAAGAAGAAGGAAAAGTAGTCCAGTTGAGAAGTAGTAGAGAATTGGATACTAAAGTGCAAAAAGAGATTGAAGTTGAGAAGTAACTTGACATAATTTAAATTCATGATGAAAATTTTCTCGAGAATATAGAAAAACATGTCTCTACAAAAAAGGTAAATTTAGAAATACCACTGCAGCCATTTCCTCAGAGACATAGACAACAAAAATTGCATAAAAAATTTTCTAATTTTTTTAAAGAAATTTAAGAAGCTAAAAATCAAAATTCCTTTTACATAAGCTTTAGTGCAAATGCTAAGCTATCTTAAGTTTATGAATGATATATTAAATAAGAAAAGGAAGTTTATTGAGCATGAGAATGTTGCACTTAATGAAGACTGCAGTGCAATAATTCAGAAAAAGCGTCCTAAAAAACTTAAAGATCCTTGTAGCTTTATTATTCTATGTGTGATAAGAGAAAAATTTTGTGGAAAAGCTTTATCTTATTGAGGAGCTAACATTAGCCTCATGCCCTTATCAGTATTTTGATTGTTAGGTTTGGGTAAGATTTCTCCCACTACTATAACTCTTCAGTTAGCTAATCGATCAATCACTTATCTAAGGGGGTTAAAGAAGATATGTTGGTTAAGGTGGGTAAATTTATCCTCTCTATGGATTTAATTATTTTAGATATGGAGGAAAATAATGAAATGCCAATCATTTTAAGGAGACCTTACCTTGCTGTTGGACGAGCTATGAGAGATTTGAAAAAGGAGCGCTAACCATGAGATTTTATGTCCAAATAGTTACTCTTAATATGTTAAAATCTATGAAGTATCAGACATAAAGAAAAGATGATGAATGTTATAGAAAGGAGATTACTAATGGTTTAAGTGATAACCATTTTTAAGAAAGTTATCAAGTTAAAGTAGGACAACAAGAATTGAAGTATGAGAATGAAACTAATTTTGAAGATAAATCTATAGAGATAATTACTCAGGACTAAAACTATGTTCAGGAAAGTTTTGAGAATTTAGACATATTGAAAATAGTAAACCTCCTATTCCATCAACAGAAAAATCACCTGAACCTGAAATGAATGTGGCTCCTAAACATTTAAAGTATATTATTTATGGAACTCATCTACATTACGTATTATAATATCCTCAAACTTAAGTGAAGATCAAAAAGAAAAATTAATGATAACTTTGATAAATTAGAAGAAAGCCTTTTGATGGATGTTGGCAAATATTAAAGGTATGCAAAGTAGATTCAACCCTATCATGAAAGATGCTGTAAAGAATGAAATTTTAAATTGGTTTGATGCTAGAATCATTTATCCTATTTCTAATAATGCTTGGGTTAGTCTAATTCACTATGTTTTTAAGAAAGGGGGATTTAATGTAGTTGTTAATGAATAGAATGAATTAAATCTAATAAAACAAGTCACTAGGTGACGAATCTGTATTGATTATCAAAAATTGAATCTCGCCACTAGGAAATATCACTTTCCTCTACTTATCACTTTCCTCTACCTTTTCTGGATGAAATGTTGGATAGGCTAGTTTAGCATCAATATGTTTTCTTCTTGGATGGATATTCAGAATACCACAAATTACCTATAGCTCCTGAGGTTCAAGAAAAGACAACATTCACAAGCTTTTAAGGGACTTTTTGCTTTTGGAAGAATGTCTTTTGATTTATGCAATGAACCTGCAATTTTTTAAAGGTGCTTGATGTCCATTTTATACAATCTAATTGAGAAAGAAATTGATTTTTTCATGGATGAATTTTCAGTTTTTGGAATCTCCTTTGATTCATGCGTAGATCATTTTGTATGAGTTCTAAAACACTGTGAAGAAACAAATATAGTTCCCACTTCAGAAAAATGTCAATGTATGGTCACATAAGGAATTGTGATTGGAAATAAAATTTTTAAAAGCTGGATGGAAGTAGATCGAGCAAAAATATAAGTTATTGCTAAACTCTTTCCTCCTACTACATTGAGAGGGGTTAGAAGTTTTCTAGAACATGTTGGGTTTTACTAGAATTATGTTAAAGTATTTTCAAAAAATAATAAGCCTCTATGTGTTGACCTCATTTTTTATTAAGGTCTCTTTTTACCTTATTAGTAGCCTAAGGTCTAGCCATAGGACTTTCTTGTTAACTATTCTTAGAGGACTAGAAAAGGAACCCTAACCAGTAGAAATTCTAAACTCTTCTTTGCTCGGCTTGAAGTTCCACATGTTGGTCCTAACCTTTAGCACTTAGTAGGTGGGGTGAATAAGGGGGAGCTCAAGGGGAGTCACCCATAAGATGGTTAGACCTTAGGAATAACCCTGGGTGGTCTGGTTTTGGTGGGGTTAACTTACACACACTACACTTTTTCACTTACCCCAAACCTTAAGACCCCTTAGGTTGGCCTCCTAACCTCTTTTGGAAAGCTCATATTGGTGAACCTATAACCCTAGTCTTTAGCTGAGAGGGTTAGAACCAACATATTGAGCATCAAAAATGAGTCCTCACATGGCTTCTATTGGTTTGATATGGTTTCATAGCTTATTGGCCCATTTTTGCCCAAAATCACCAAATTAGCAAAATACCCCTACAACCCCAATTTTTGCCAAAAATCCCAAAATTAACAAAAATACCCAACTCTTTCAAAATATCATCTCAAACCCTTCACCACTACCTAAATTGATAAAAATTCACCAAATTTACCAAATTTTTGAAATACCCTCTAAAAATGCCAAAATTACCAAAATGCCCCTCATGACCTAAAAATTCTAAAACTTCCAAAAATTCCCAAATGCTCTAAAATCATCTCAATAATTACCAATTTTAATTTTGAATCATTAATTTGGCCCAATTTGACCAAGTTAGTCAAATTTGACCAAAAACCCCAATTTGCCCTTAAAGGCCCAAATGTCCCCAAATTAACCCCAATTTTGGCCCAATTGACCCCAATCTTGCCCTATTTCAATTCCAAATCAAAATTCAGCATCCCCAATCCAATTATAAATAAAATTCAAGCCCAATTTGATCCAATTGCAAGCTGAATTTTATTCAAATAAAAAAGGCACAATTTTGACTATATGCCTAAATCCACCAAATTAGCCCTCCAATTCATTTCAAAATCATTTGAAATTTTACAAAATACTTCAAGACATTCTCCTAAAAAAAACTCAGCATTAAATTAACCTAAATTTTAGCCCAAGTTTAAATTTCTGTTTAAAATCCCAAACCCTAAAGTATTTACAAAAGGCCTAAATTTCAATCAAAAGCTCACATGTCAAATTTTCACTCATCATTCATTTCATCAAATATCACTTCCTAAGTGTTAATTTCATAATCAATTCATTCCAAATGAAACCTCATGAAAAGATCCACTAAAAGACCAAAAATTTTAAAATCCCTTCTCATGAAAATTAGCCAAGCTAAATGGGAGCCATAGAGCCACTCCCAAGCCATAGGCAAGCCATGAGAGCCACGCCACATCACCATACTATTTGTGGAAAGAGGCCAAGCTACTTTAAAATATCCTTAAGATACTTTTAACCCTTCCTATGAATCACCTAAACCCCATACTTAACCAAATAACTTGGATAGGTACCTTACTAGTGATTGAGCTGAACGATCTAATTTCCCTCAGCAACCAAGACCAACCTTGGTGGCTGAACCCAATCCAAACCATGCCTTGACATATTATGACCCAAAATGTCCCTTTTCCAATACTATTTAAATCCCATACCTTCACACATGGCCAACCCCAATTGACTTCACCAAGACGAAGCCCTAACCTGCCTGAGTTAGATGGTGAACCCTCCCTGGCCGGCCAGCCACCTTGGTGGCCGAAAAACCTAAAATAAAGAACTCCACCATGGAAAAAACTCAAAACTAAACCCATCCAGTTTGGATCATCCCAATTGGATTTTTACACAATTTTGGCATCCACATAAGCAACTTAGGACGCCCACAAATTGCCCCTGGTGGCCTGTGCTTTCCCTTATATTCAACCCGACCATGGCCAAAGGAGAAGAGCTTGAAATTATCTTAGGAGACTCTATCAAATAGCTTCCAGAGATTCCTTAAGACCTCTTGAGTTCAACCAAACCATCCCTAGCCACTCAAATTCACTGCTCGAGCTCAGTTTTGGAGCTCAAATCTAAGGCCAAAATAGGACACTCACCAAACCTCCACCAAATCCAAATAAATTGCACCCACACCATCCCCAAAATGAGAGAGGAAGATCCCCCAAAAAGGAACCATGACTAGAGCACCCTAAGGTGGACTTCGATCGAACGGCTAATTATGCCTTATTCAAATTCATATCTAGGCAATTCACCACATCTTGAGGCTCCATCCCTAGGCTCTTGGGACCCCCATGAAGCTCTCGTGGGACCCCCTGGAAGCTTCCATAGACATCCAATCGAGGCTTCCCCACTTGGACCAAGGTATTGAAAGTTAACCCTAAACTGAGCTTCATTTGATTCTCCATATGTATATAGTTAATTTATGGGTCAATTAACTGTATGGATATGTTATCTTAATCAAGACGAGTTTATTGGAACAAACCACACTGAGTTTGGTTAAATATGAGCGAGATATTAAGCTTAGAATATGGATGGTTTTTGGGTTGGATCTATTCGGGATGATGACTGAGCGCCATTGGATCGCACGTGTATCACAAAGATGGATCTGATCGTGTCGGATGGGGAAATGGAATGGAACCACAGGCTAATGGAGCAGACGTGTGGACAACGGCGTCAAATAGGAGTGCAAAGCATGGAGCTTCGCAGCCTCCATAGGTTGAGGCGGCGCCGCTTCACTTAAGTAGTTAAATAGGGATTTTCTTATTTATTTAAATGCTCATAACTTCAAAAATGCACAACTTTGTCTAGAAAAATCACAAAAATAAAATAAAAATACTCTCTTGCTCAGTGAGTAGAGAAGAACAATGTGGAAATATTTTCATGTCCATTTGACGCATATTTTATTTTTAACTGATTAAATGGTGTTTTCCTTATTTTTGTTCTCCATTTGCATAGATATTTCAGCATGGTATGGGATAATAGTGCTTTTGATGTCTCTGTTGTTAACTCCCCTGATTTTTCCAAGGTTAGGGGGCATCTCTAACTAGATATATCCAATTTTCAACTTAATGGTATTTATTTTTGTATAAAAAATATAATAATGAAAATACTGCTCAAAAAATTACCAAACTTAATTTGTTAGGTTGACTGTGGTCAGAGGACCCTAGGAAAAATATAAACTTGGTTTAACTCATTAAAAATAATCTTAATTGTCATCTACCCTAAAAATAAATAGAAAATTAATTTAGAGTAAAGAATTTAACTTTTAGACTTCCATATTTTTAGTGTGGTTTGTTCCAATAAATAATGAAATAACAAACTTTTGAAACTTTAAACACTATATATAATTGAAATAATAATCCCTATTCTAACTATTTTAACCCTGGATGGAAAAATCACCCTAATTTTAGTAGGAAAAATTATAACAATCCTGTGAATCCATCCGAACATCTGAACAATCAAGGAAATCCTAATTTTTTGACCTTATTATCCTCCAGAATTTAACTCCAATCCTAACCAACAAGTTAAGGAAAAGAAGTTGATGATGGAAGAAGTGATGTCAAATATGCGAAATCAATTACAAAATCAAGGGGCTACTATTAGAAATATTGAAAATTAGTTAGGACATATTGTTACTGCACTTAGTAAGAGACCTTCTGGATTTCTTCAATGTACTATGGAAGTTAATCCAAAGATCAAAACAAAGAGCAAATTAAAGCTATTCAATTATGAAGTTGAAAAGAAGTTGAAATAAGGATCCAAAGAGAAACTGAAGTTGATGAAGAGAAGGAAGAAATGAAAATGATCAACATGAAAATGAACAAACATAGGTTCTTTTACAAAAACCTTTACCTTCGTTTCCTCAAAGACTGAAGTAGACAGATAAAGATAAACAATTTACAAAATTTTTGTAAATCCTTAAAAAATTAACGACAAATATTTCTTTTGTTGAAGCTTTGGAACAAATGTCAAGTTATGTGAAATTTATGAAGGATGTACTAAATATAAAAATAAAGTTCATAGATCATGAGACTGTTGCACTCAGTGAAGAGTGTAGTGCTATTATTTAGAAAAGGCTTCCTAAAAAGTTAAAAGATCCTGGTAGTTTTACTATAACTTGTGCAATTGGTGAAAAGTTTTATGGAAAAGGTTTATGTGCTTTAGGAACAAGTATCAATCTTATGCCCTTATCTATCTTTAAACATTTAGATTTGGGAGAAATTTCCTCTACTACTGTAACTCTTTAGTTAGCTTATCGATAAATAACTTATCCAAATGGAGTTATAGAGGTTGTACTAGTAAAAGTAGATAAATTAATTTTCCCTGTAGACTTTATAGTATTGGATATGGAGGAAGATAAAGAGATTCCTATTATTTTAGGGAGATCATTTCATGCAACAGTAAGAGATGTAATAGATGTCCAAAAAGGAGAATTAATAATGAGAGTTAATGATCATGAAGTAAGATTTAATATAGCAAAAGCTATGAAATACCATGCAATAAAAAAAGATAATGAAGATTTCAGGATGGAAGTTGCAGAGTATTTAAGTAATGAACAGTTTAAGAAAGAATTTGAAGATAAATTTAAGCAAGGAGAAATTTTTGAAAATGAAGATGAAGTTAAAGAAGAAGATTTGTCTGAGCAATGAACAATTTAAGAATGAGGTGAAGATAAATTAAGGTAAGGAAAAATTTTTTAGAATGAAGATCAAATAAAAGGAGAAGATTTAGATTATATTTAGGTCACATTTGAAACGTTATGCTTGTTGGAAAACGATAGTAAAAATCTTATTCCTTCAAGTATTAAACCACGAGAATTTGATAAACCACGTGAATTTGAATTAAAGATATTACCCGCCCATTTAAAGTATGTATTTTTAGAGAGTCATCTACAGTTCCTGTTATTATATCTTCCGAGTTAACTGAAATTTAAAAATAAAAGTTGATAAAAGTGTTGAAGAAGTATAAAAGGGATTTTGGATGGACTTTAGCAGATATTAAAGGAATTAGTGCTTCAATTTGTACGCACAGAATTTTATTAGATGAACAATATGAACCTAAAGCTGAACTTCAGAGAAGATTAAACCAAATAATGAAAGAAGTTGTTAAAAAAGTGATTTTAAAATGGTTAGATGTTGGAATTATATATCCTGATTCAGATAGTGCTTGGGTAAGCATGCAGTTCAATCCCAATAAAAATAAATTTAGTTTAAATAATTTTATCTTTTAAAATCTCTAAGCTGCCAAACCCGTAATAATAATGCAAGTATACGTATTGCTCAAATAATAAAGGGCTCTAATGGATTCCTAAGTTCATATGTTGGATAGGCTAGCTGGGACTAGATATTATTGCTTTTTAGATGGATATACCAGTTATCTTCAAATTCCAATTACTCCAGATGATCAAGACAAAACAATATTTACAAGCCCATATGGAGCATTTGCTTTTCGTAGAATGCCTTTTAGACTATGCAATGCACCTGAAATATTTCAAAGATGCATGGTGTCAATTTTTAGCAATTTTATACAACATGGAGTGGAAGTGTTTATGGATGATTTTTCTGTATTTGCGACTTCATTTGTGTTATGTCTTAATAATTTAGAGAAAGTTCTGGAAGTATGTGAAAAAGTCAACCTAGTATTAAATTGGGAAAAATGTCAATTTATGTTTGCAGGAGGTATTGTTCTTGGGCATAAAATTTCTAAAAAAGACATGGAGGTAGATCCTGCAAAAATCCCAGTTATAGAAAAATTACCACCACCTACTAATGTTAAAGGGGTGAGAAGTTTTCGAGGACATGCTAGTTTTTGCTGTTGATTATATGTCAAAGTGGATTGAAGCTATTGTTGTTCCCAGATGTGATGCTCGGAGTGTTTCTAAATTTTTAATTAAAAATATTTTTAGAAGATATGGTATGCCGAGAGTAATTATTACTGATGGAGGATCTCATTTTAGGAATAAGAGAATCAAAAAATTAGTTATTAGTTAGGAAATAGGATATTATGCATAGATTCTCTACCGCTTATCATCCTAAGACTAGCGGCCTAGCAGAGATATCAAATCATGAAATTAAATGTATTTTAGAAAAAGCTATAAATCCTTATAAATTAGATTGGTCTGTTAGACTAGATAATGCATTATGGGCATATAGAACTTCCTAAAAAACTCATATAGGAATGTCCCCACATAGACTGATATTTGGAAAAACATGTCACTTACCAGTAGAATTAGAGCATAAAGCATTTTGGGCTATTAAGGAATTTAATTTTAATCTAAAAGATGTTGGTGAGAAAAGATTATTG
>NW_018218954.1:118057-136041 GCF_001263595.1 Phalaenopsis equestris
GGAAGATTATTCATAACAAATTTGAACTTAGACAAGAAGTTCTATTATATAATACAAGATTGAGATTATTTCCAGGAAGATTGAAATCTAGATGGTTAGGACCATTTAAAGTGATTAAAGTCTATCATTATGGAACTGTTATTATTAAAGTTCCTAAAACTGGAAAGATATTTTAAGTTAATGGGTATCATCTGAAACATTATTATGAAAGGCACATACCTCAATTTAAAGAAGTTTTAATGTTAAGTCAACCCAACTAAACAAGTGGTATGATGGGCTGACAACATTAAACCAAGCGCTTTGTGGGAGG
Source organism: Phalaenopsis equestris (assembly GCF_001263595.1). Classification (NCBI taxonomy): domain Eukaryota; kingdom Viridiplantae; phylum Streptophyta; class Magnoliopsida; order Asparagales; family Orchidaceae; genus Phalaenopsis; species Phalaenopsis equestris. The sequence goes on from NW_018218954.1 coordinate 118,368, forward strand.
CAACCGATGCATGTATGTCTATGTATTTCAATTTTGTTTGATAAGTGTCTTATATATTAGTACATAATAATCCTACACTATTACATTTATTATAAATTAAGTCAAATATTGGTAGTAGAGAAAAAGTTGGAATTAAATTGAATGAAATATGAAAGTCACAAAATTTTGGCCACTAGCGTCGACGGCGCTAGAATGGGCTCCAACAGTGCCCAAGAAAATGGACCTCAGCACTAGCAGCTCCAATTGGGAGCACCGACCCCGAGAGTGGTTTCACGGATTAGACAACTTTTAGCAAACTTTGGCGGGATTTTGCTCCATAATAACCGCTATGAGGTGTTTTTAAAGTCCTAAAAACTTTTTAAGACACCAAGAAACTTCCTATTTTTGGAATCCATGGCTTCTAATTCTAGAAATACATTAAGGTATGGAGTTTTCAATAGAAGAAGGTTTATTATTTTTGATGTGCAAAGATTATACAATAAAGTATTATGAAGAAGAGATTGATCCAGGAGAGAGGATTTGTTAATCATGGATTGATCAATCCAAGTGCTCTGGTTGACAAGATCATTTTCAAAAGGTGATGGGAAGTTCTGTGTTACACTATCGCTGGAATTGTTGTGCCTGTAGTGAAGGAGTTCTATGCAAATCTACAAGAAATTACCCAAGGAGTTATATTATATAATATAAGATCATTCAGAAGAAATTTGAACCTGGACAAGAAGTTCTATTATATAATATAAGATTGAGATTGTTTCCAGGAAAAATGAAATCCATATGGTTATGACCATTTAAAGTAACTAAAGTCTATCATTACAGAATTGTTGTTATTAAAGATCCTAACACTAGAAAAGTATTTAAAGTTGACAGGCATCGTCTGAAATATTATTATGAAGGGCATATACCTCAATTTAAAGAAGTTTTAATGTTATGTCAACCCAACTTACACAAATGGTGTGTCGGGCTGACGATGTTAAACCAAGTGCTTTGTGGAGGCAACCCATACATATATGTCTATGTATTACTATTTTTTTTTTTTAATAAGTGTCTTATATATTAGTAGATAATAATCCTACACAATTGTATTTATTATAAATTAAGGAAATTGTTGGTATTGGAGAAAAATTTGGAATTAAATTGAATGAAAAATGAAAGTTGCAAAATTTTGGCCACTAGCGTCGACGGTACCCAAGAAAATGGACCTCAGCGTCGGCAGTGCCAATCGGAAGCACCGACGATGCCGAGAGCAGTTTGACGGTTCAAATGACTTTTGGCGGACTTTAGCAAGATTTTGCTCCATAATAACCGCTAGGAAAAACTTCCTTGGACACCTAGAAACTTCCTATTTTCGGATTCCATGCTGCTAATTCCAGAAATACTTTAAGGTATGGAGTTTTCAATTGAAGATAGTTTATTAGTTTCAACGCATAGAGATTATATGATAAAGTTATTACGAAGAAGAGATTATTCAAGGAAAGAGGATTTGTTAATCATGGATTGATCAATCCAAGTGCTCCAGTTGACAAGATCATGATGGGAAGTTCTTTGTTACACTACTGCTGGAGTTGTTATGCTTGTAAAGAAGGAGTTTTATGCAAATCTACATGGAATTACCTAAGGAGTTGTCTTCGTGTGAGGTAAGGCTGTACCATTTACTCCTATGAGAATTAATGAATTATATATGATAGAAAATGTTTCAATCCGTCATCATACAAATTTCATTCCTACGCAAGATTTGATGTAAGATGTTTATAATTTTCTGACGGGAGAAAGTGATATGTGGGAAGTACGAGATGAAGGATATATTAGCTTTCCTGCTTCATCACTTAATCCAATTTTGAAGCAGTGGCATTTCTTTATTTGTGTAAAATTGCTCCCTACTATAAAGATTAGTAGAGTCGCTAAGGAAAGTGCTATTTTAAACTAGTGTATTCAAATGTAAAAATCTATTGATATAGGATCAATCATATTTAAATTTGTTATGGGTATGATTATGAATGGGCCAATTTATGGACTTGGGCATCTTTCTACAGTTTTTCTGATTTGCAGTCAATCCAAAGTACCTTATGAAAGTTGGGAAAAAGTTTTACTACGATGGGAGCCCATGATCCCTATTCATGATCAGTATGTTGGTAATGGAAATGAAGCACTAAATGCTATTATGGATCATTCTTCACATGCTTCAACTCCATTAATACCACCAATAGTAGGAATTTCACTTTCTTTTGAGAAAAACTTGAAGAAAATTGAAAGGGAACTTTAGAGTATTATGAATGTAGTAGGAAATCTTAAATACCTTTTTTATCACCTAGATTGGAGAATGAAAGAAAATTTGGATCACACTGGAACATTTGAAGCAGGATTAGTTTTGATGTTTAAAAAAAAATCGACAGATCAATTCCTGTGCCGATCCTTCTATAACGTATATGTTCATTACCAATCCATGGGAGATATTAGAGGAGGTGAAAGCACTGAAGATGAAACAGAATGACTAAAAGATTTTGATTCTCTACTTGCTTGAGAAAATTTATGTATTTGATGTAATTGTGTGGATTTGATTTGATTTGGTTTAGTTTGTTATTGCTCTATAATTCTGAACTTTTATTATATGTATAGTTTTGTGTCAGCGTTTAGTGTTGTGGCTTTATTTTTGCGGTGTGGCTTGATTTTGACGCTGACTTATAATTAGTTTACTTAATAAGTGTGAATGTGTGATGTGTGAAATGTGTTTGTAAAAAGCGTATTTTCTTATATGAAAGTTAGTTTGTTGTTTGTGAAAATTATTGTTTGTGAAATGTTTATTTGTGAATTGTTGTTAGATAAAAATTTGTGTTTAAAAATAGTAAAAAAACTTTGAAGTAAATTAAAAGGAAATTAAAAATTTGAAAAAATCAAAATAGTGAATTTTGGGCCTTCAACGCGCTGGCATGGGCGCTGATGACACCTTCGACCCGAGAGTAGTAATAACCCCTTTAATTCAAGATTTTCACCGCAAAACCTTAATTTTTACCCCTAAAGTCACCTGCAACTTTTGGTTTTCACACCTAGGGCTTGATTTTGGGTGGATTTGAGGCAATTTAGAGGCAATGGAACTTCTGATTTAATTTTCTCTAACCAAGAGCTACACTTTAAAGTAAAAATTTTATATTTTCACCAAAGATTTTTCTCACATTGCCTAGATCTGAAAGTTTGGGTTTTTTTTTGAGAGATTTTGAGAGAATGCTTGGGTGAAAAACTTTTACTTATTGGATTTATGTTTACAGTGCTTTACGTTTTAAATTTCAAAATTTTTAAATTCATTAGGATTTTTTTCAATTTTTTCTAGATTTCATATGACACCTAGATTGAGCAAAAGAAAAATAGAATATGACGAGCAAACGTATGTTAGCTATAAAGCTAGTGCTTGATTTCATAATCTAAGAAAGTTATTTCGGATAAAGGTTTCAAAAATCTGGGAGGAGAAGTTGAACGATTGATTATCGTTCGGCAGTGGGAAAACTTACGCTACTTTTTTGCCAATGCAATAGCTAGGATAGTTATCGAATTATATGCCAACTTTACGGAGCCTTCCGATGATTTTGTTTTTGTTCGAGGAAAAAGGTTTGAGTTTACTCGAAGAAAAAATAAATGAGTTTTATCAGTTATAAAATGTTTATAGATGCCAGTATAATTCATTCTCTGCCACAAATGAGGCTTTAGATGTGGTTATTTCTTTTCTAACTGGTGAGAAAGGGCCTTGGAAAGTAAAGAATGGAGTTAAAGTCAACTTTCACCTTTCTAGGTTAAATGTAGTATCTAAGGCCTGACATTATTTTATTTTTTGGAGCATGATTCCAACAAACCATCATAGTGAAGTGACCAATGATAGAACCATCCTGAACTATTGTATTCAGTAAGTGATGGATATAAATGTAGGCTTTATCATTTATATGAACACTCAATCTATTGCTCTGGGCAAGACCACTGGTGGATTGACATACCCTGCCATAACTTATACACATTGTGAGCATGCAAGGGTTGATTCAGGCCTGATGAGGAGAGGATTGAGCTTCAGACACTGATTGGGCCTGAAAACATTAAGACATATGAGTCCCATGTTGATTGGAGATCTGAAAGTAAGGCTAGAGATATTCCTTCTACTTCTAGGACCCCTACTTATTGTGAGTTTACTTCAAGTGACCCCAGTAATAAGGAGTTGTTGGACCAAATGATGATTCAACAGGGAGATATTTTGCGGATGGATCATAAGATTTGATTTCAGACCTGATGAGGAGGTCATAAATGCTCATATAGATGATCTGATTTGCCAGAAGTTTGAATATGATGCTGCTTATGATGATACTTTAGTGAAATACCTGAGGGGTGATCATACAGTTCAGTTCTTTATTCACCCTGTTTATACTCCATATCAGCAGCAAAAGTTAGATGTTATTAATGATGAAGAAGATGATGACTAGTGATCTTCTTGTTTGTTTTTTTGTTTGTGTTGTGCTTTGTGATTGTATTGTCTGTTTTGTGATATTGTTGAGACTTTGTTGTTATGTTGTAATGTGAAACTATAATGTGTAAAACTGCTTTCGTTTTTAGAATTTAGTTTAGTTCTGTAGTTAGTTTCAACACTTTGTTATATGTATTGTAATTAACTCTTTCTCAGCAATTTTTATATATATCATGTGCAATTTAATATTTTAATCCTTGTAGTTTTTCATATTAGCACTTGAAGTATTTCAGAATTTATTTGTAAAAATCAAAATCTTCAAGAGGTATGAATTTTTTTTATGTATTTAATGCTTTCTTTCACCCTTAACTATATCTTCAAGAGGTAAGAATGTATTTATTTGTAAAGTTCTTCATGTAAATCTTTTAAAAAAAATTTAAGTTTCGGGAGAGAAAAATTATTTTAAAAAAAGAAACGAGAGAACTTTATTTTATTTGTCTTGTCCTCACTTAATTATATTTTCAAAATTTTAAATTTAACATGACCTTTGGTATTAGAGGTTAACTTTGGATAACTATATTTATGTTTCTAAATATATAGTAAATTTAAGTAAAAATTTTCAATAATAAGGGTTAATTCTATAGACTAAGATATTTGGTAAAAGAGAATAAGACTATGTTTTTCTATTTTAAGTAAATGAAGTTGTATTTTGAAGTATTCAAAATCTTAAAAGGTTCATGTAAAAAGAAAATAATTAAACTTTATGTAATTTTTAAGTTAGTATAAATTTGCTAAGTAAAGAAATTTAAAAAGTTTTTAACTTTAAGAAGAGGATAGTTAAAGGATATCCAGATATAGTAATCCTCACATACATTAAAAAAAAGAAGAAAGAAAGGAAAAAAAGGATTAAAAATGATCCAGAAAAGTTAAGAAAAAAGAAAAAAGATGTGTGGAGAAGCTTGAGGAGATGCCTAACTAAAAATTGACTTCACTTGAATCAACTTAAGGAAAAAGACTTGGACACATATTCTAAAGTTTTTATTTGAGTATTAGCTTAATGATTAATAAAGTTTTATGAAGTTCTTTTTCATATGTATTTTCTAAGTGACTTTAACATGACAAATTGCAATTTTTCTTGAATGAAAGAGAGGATCAGAAATCTTAGACTTAATTACTGAATATCCTAGCACCTTTAGTATTAACTGGTGTTATTTTGAATTTTTCTTAAGTTATACTATTATATTTAGAGAACTTAAATGTGAAAGTGTAGAAGTTAAATTCCTTACCATAAGTCATATTTTTATGCAGTAGAGTAATTACCTGAGGACAAGTAACATGTAAGTTTTGGGGATTTTGATACACCGAAAATATATGCATTTTTAGACCCATATTTTATACTTATTTTTGGTGATATTGCACCTTAATGGAAGGTATTTTGATGTTTTCATGCAGGTTATTGATTTTTAGGACTTAAAGCTAAAAGTAAGCAAAAAGGATGGAATGGAATTTGGAGTCAAAATAACGTTTTTGATAAAGTACTCAACGCTTACCGCACCAATGGCAGTAACAACCGCACAGAACAACAGAACAACTGAAATTTTTACTCAGTGCTGACGGCAACAAAAGCGGTTCATTGATTTATTTGGACAATTTTTGACGAGTGTTTGGAGGCCCTCTTGGAGAACCCACCTTGGGCTTTATTTGGGGTCGAAATTCATCAGGAAATGAACTCCTTTTCACTCCAAAACGTTCCACCACGCTCCATTTTCGCCATTCTTCATAATCCATCTTTATTCTACCACCACATTGGAGTCCATTAGTGATTTGTCTTTTATAGTTTAGAGTTTGTGTGGTGAGATTTAGTGTGAAACTTTCTGTAAGAGTGTTGGAGAAGGAGAAAAGTGAGAGATATCTTCTTCCTATTTATCAATTATGTTACAGATAAGTTTTGTTTATTTATTAAAAGTTTTATGAACTTTCTTTTATATATGAAATTTTTGAAAGTTTAGTAAAAGCTGAAGATCTATATATATGAAATATGAGTAGTTCCCTCTATCTTGCCCCCTACTCTGAGATATGGGTAAATGAAGAGATAATATGATGTGCTAGTATTAAAATATAAAATAAATTATGATGATTTTTCAACTCTGAACTAAATATACATTTCAATCTGGCCAATTGAATTGTTAAAATATGTTGTGAAACATATGATCCGGGAAGTGGAGTATGAGTTCTACAAAAGTGTGAGGACTACATTAGATTTCATGGAGGAGAAATTTGTTCATGGAATTAACTGCAATTAAATAGGGTAATATTCTTTGTTGGGTGTAGAATTGGAAAATCTTTACGGTGATAGACTAAAACCCCCAATTTGGTTTTAGTGTTTAAAAACTAATGCGAGAGTTAGCCTTCAGGTGAAGAGAAGTGGGAGCTCTAGAGTGGGAGCCGGTATCCTCCTAGCATAGCCACGGATTTAGAACTAAACCTAGGATTAGCCAATGATTTTCTATGCACTGTATCAGGTTAGAGAATTATAATTGCTCATATTTGGCACAATACATATTATAAATATTTATCTCATCTCATTTCACGTGAACCTTATTGTAGTGGGAATGATGCTTTTTCACATAAGAAATCTTCACTACATAAACATAGTTAGTAGATTAGTATTTACTTTTTAAACTTTGCATTTCTATTTTGTTAATAGTTAAGTACTTTAGTTTTGATAACATCTCAACATTCAAACTTAGTGACAGTGATGTTGTTTGATTTTTTGTAAATTTCCTAATAAAACTTATCATTGCCAATTTACACCTTCCCTATGGGATCGATATTTGGGTTTTAAATAAAAAGTCTTTTATTACTTGATAACGATAATGAGGTTGATATTCATGAAGATGCTGTTTATTATACACCTCCAAAGAAAACTATTATATTACAAAACTTACTTTTCATGCAAGGATCAAGTTTATGGTGTTGTAATGGTGTCAACTTCATAAATCCTTACATATAAAAAATCGGGATCAGGTAGGAGGGGGGCTATCTTTGTTAGATTGGTGGGACTAGGTAGGGTAGGGGTTGTCTCTGTTAGATTGGTTTTCTCGAATTTGGGAAAGAAAATCCTCAAACCTCTGACCATTTATGATTATCTTTTTGCCCCACCGAGGTATTATAAATATAATGATTATGATTTTAGCTATGTTGTGATTGTTTATAATGATAACATAACTAACTTTGTTCGATCTAACTCTGATCTTGATTCCCAAACCAATCCTCAATTCATGCTTGAGTCGAGTCTGATAAACCTGTTAATGAGAATGAAGAAGACGTTGACAATACCTGTGACTAACCTGTTCGATCTAACTTGGATCTCTCCGATGAAGAAGGAATGCCAGAAATGTTGCTTACGACATACTAAAAGAAGAAAGTATAGAAGTAAATATAAGGAGCGGGAAATTTTTATCTTTAAGGATAGCTCCGGTAGATAAGGAAAATAGATAGTCACTCAAGAAGAGCTACCTACACCTCCGCCAGTGGAAGAGCCACATAGCCAAGTGAAAATCGGAGGATTATCCAAGGTTGATTATAATGTGCTAGCTCCTCTTAGGAGGTTTCCGGCCAAACTAAGCATTTACGACACTCTAATCCTATCAAAGGAGATGAGATAATCACTGGTTACAGCTTTGATCGACCAAGAGATTTTCTTAGCTCAGTTAGCCAGCACATCCTTGGATGAAGTTTGTTCGTTAAAAGAACAACCCGGGATAAAATTCACGAATGAAGACTTGTTGCTTGGTACCACCGACCATAACCGACCGCTCTACATCTTTGTTAACCGTCAACATCGACAAATTTATATTATCCAGAGTTGTAGTAGACCCTAGAGCATCATTAAACTTAATGAGTCTATGAACGTTGGCATATTTGGACATTGAAGCTCAAAGCTTACAGCCCATAAAATGTTGTTAAGAGGATTCAATCAGAAAGGAGAAATAGCCCTTGGATCAATTACATTGTTAATGAAAGCTGGAGAACTGGTAACATCTGCAAAATTCCATATCATCGATGCATAAACTTCATTCAATGCTCTGCTTGGATGACCATGGATTTACGAGCATAATATGGTTCCATCATCCTTACATCAATGCATCAAGTGTTTCAAAGAAGAAAAAGAAAATTATATTAAAGGATATTTACAACCGTTCTCAGTTCATGATGTAGGAATTCATGAAGATGCAACCTACTATGCACCTCTGAAGAAAATGTTCTTTTCTCATGAAGTTGTGGCGAATGAAGTAGAAGATTCATAGGAATCACAAAGAAGAAGCCATTCAGTTCCGATTTGACAATCTACCATCACCTCTTCACAATGAGGTAGTACAGGTTCTTTTAGCCCATATACCCAAGATCAAGGCCGGGGACGTGGATAAGGAAGAACCAAAACAATTGTTGAACGGACTAGGTTGACCATCTACATCAACATGGAAGAAAGTTCTGATGAAGAAAGTTTCCAGGAAGAAATGTTGATGATAAAACAAAAGAAAACTCAATACGAGATCTCCTTGGAAGACAAAAGATGAATATGAGTCGATGTATGATCGGATCAACCACTATGTGAACGCCATGACCCTTACTCTGCTCTACCCTCAAAAGGTTGAGAGCTTAGAGGTCAAGGAAGTCCGTAGAGTTAGTTTGAAGCAAATCAAGTTTTACCGTACTTCCCCTTCTACTAATTCTAAAAATCATGTAAATTTGGATGATGATTCTAATGAATGAATGGAATTACTCTTTATTTACCTTTATCCATGTGTATAGAAATTAATTAAACAAGGATATGTGCCAAAGTAAATGCCGAAAGATAAGCTACAATTTTTTGAAAAATTGTGGAATATTAAAAGTTGAACTCCTAATTCAAAACAGGGTCTCAGATTTGGTACTATAGGAACAGTTGATGATTCAAAATTTTGCTTGGTTGTTACTAATGAATTAGAAGAAGACTGGCTCAATGTAGAGGATGACTCTCAAGAATAATTATTAGATGATGCTCCACCAAAATTTGAGGAAAAGATTAAGTAAACGGTTGATGAGTTAAAAGAAATTAACCACGGGACTCAGAAGCAGCCCCGACCAACCTTCATAAGTTCCTTACTCAATGAGTAAGAATCCATAGAGTTGATAAAGTTATTATCAAAATTTAAAGATTGCTTCGCATGGAGCTACGATGAAATGTCAAGACTATCTGCAGAAGTTGTAGTTCATAAGCTTGGGTTGGACAAAGATATGACCCCACTAAAATGAGCTCTTAGAAGGATGCACCTTGAAATACAACAACAAGTCATTGTTAAAGTAAAGAAATTAATAGACGCTAACTTTGTCAAAGAAGAGCAATAGCCAATGTTGTTAGCCAATATTATATTGGTTAAGAAGAAAAATGGACAACAACGTGTATGTGTAAGTTTTAGTAATTTAAATAAGCCATGTCCAAAAGACGAATTTCCACTACTGATACTAGAGTTAATGGTGGACATCACTTTGACACATGAGATCTTCTCCTTATAGATAGACTTTCAGGATACAAGTAGATTAAGATGGCTTCAGAAGATGCTGCACTTACAACTTTCTGGAAACCGATTGGGATTATATGCTACATAGTGATTCCATTTGGATTGAACAATGCCGGAGCAACATGTCAACGAGCAATTATGAAAATTTTTGACGACCCCATTCACAACCAAGTGGAATGCTACGTGGATAATTTGGTCATTAAAAGTAAATAGAAAACCAATCATTTGTACAATTTGAGGATCGTGTTCGAACGATTATGACAATACAATCTTAAGATGAATCCTTTAAGTGTGTCTTCGTTGTTACCTCTGGGAAATTTTTAGGATTCGTTGTCCGTCATCGAGGAATTGAGATCGACCCGGATAAGATTAAAGAAATCCTAGAAATACCTCCTCCCAAAAATTTTAAACAACTACCTTCCTTCCAAGAAAAGTTGGCATATCTGTGACGCTTTATTTCTAATCTCTCAGGTAGGTGTCAACCCTTCTCCACATTAATTAAAATGGATGCCAAATTCATTTGGGAGGAGAAATGCTAGCGGACCTACGAAGACATAAAAAAATACTCAATGACACCTCCTATTTTGGCAGCCCCTATCCCAGGAAAATCGGTGGATACTTTATATAATGGCTTTAGAAGACTCTCTGGGAGCCTTATTAGCCCAAGTCAATGATGAGGGTGAGGAGAATGCACTATGCTACTCGAGTTGCAGTCTAATACCAACAGAAGTGAAGTATCCCCTCATTGAGAAACACTGTCTAGCTTTAATTTTTGCCACCCAAAAGCTCAGGCACTACATGTTTTCTCATAAAATTACCCTTTTTCTAAAGATTAATATCTTATAGTATTTGATGAGCCGACCAATATTGTTCGGATGTCTAACAAGATGGTCAATGGCTTTACTGCAATTTGATATAACTTTCGTTCTCCTTCACGCTATCAAGGAATGGATTTTAGCATATTTTCTTACTGTACACCCACTTCCAGCTGAGTCCCCACTCAATGATGAACTACCACATGAGCAGATACTACAAATAAAGCCTTCCAGTGTCAGACTTTGGAAAATTTATTTTGATGGGGCTTCTTCAGCCAGGAAAGATAAAGGATCATAAATGGTTATACTAGGTAAAGCAGGGATTAGTTTGATTTTCATCACACCAGATAAAGTTATGTTGAGATTCTCCTATAACCTAACAGAGCCGTGTACAAATAATGAAGCGGAATATGATGCATTGATCACTGGGTTATAATTGACAATCTCAATGGATATAACAGATATTGTCCATTGTGGTGACTCTCAACTTATCATTCAATAATTTTCTGGATAAAACGAGATTTTGAAACCAAGGTTGGCAGAATACCATCAGTACACTATGAAGTTGTTAGAGCAAATATTTAAGGTGACTCTATACCAGATTCCTTGAGGAGATAACACACATACCAACACTCTAGAAAAACTTGCTAAGGAGCTGGCATTTCTACCAGAGGATACCATTGATATTACGGTACAAGGAAGATGAGACTCGTCACAAATCAACCTCGACAATCTACACAGGCTCAAGAAATAAGAAGGAATGATGATTGCAGTTGTTGACATTAATGAAGATTGGTGTAAGCCAATCATAGAATATTTGCAAACTAGAAAGTTTCCAAGTGATAAGTCTGGGGCATATCACCTAATAAGAAGAGCTATGTCGTACTTTCTGGTGGGAGATGTTCTGTAGAGGAGGTCATTCGATTAGATGTGACTGTGATGTCTGAACAGAGAAGAAGAACAAAATATCATCAAGGAAGTACATGCCAGATTGTTTGATGCTCACCAGTCATGACCAAAGATTAGGATGAAGATTAAAAGACTCAGATATTATTGGCCAGCAATGATATTCGATTGTATGGTTACAGCTAAAAGGTGTCACCTTTGTCAAGTGCATGGAGTGGTCTTACACCAACCTCCAAATGTGCTAAACCCATTTGTCACCTCTTGGTCATTCGGGTGTTGGGGCATGGATATAATAGGTCTGATAGAACCTCCATCCTTTAAGGGAAATATATTCATTCTCGCTGCTACGAATTACTTCTCTAAGTAGGCAGAGGCAGTGTTGTTACAAGAGGTTACAACACAACATGTTTGTAATTCTTCAAGACCAATATAGTCTACCATTTCAGAGTTCAGTACAGAGTAATTTCTGATAATGGGATAGCCTTCAAGGGCACGATGATGAACAATTTTGTTAAACGACATGGGACAGATTGGAGATACTCAACAATCTACTATCTCAGAGAAAATGTCTTAGCTGAGGCTTTCAACAACACATTGGTACAAACTTTAGAGAAGACATTGGATGAAAATAAAAGAGATTGGCATAACAGACTGCTAAAAGCTTTGTGGGCCTACCGGATGATGTTCAGAACTCCCACTCGATGTACACCCTATGTGCTTGTGTACGAGTCCGACGCCATACTACCGCTAGAAGTTAAGACACTGTCTCTCATAGTCGTCATTGCTAACCAAATCACAACAGAAGAAAGTGCAAAGCTTAAACTTGAAGAATTGGAAAATCTCGAGGGAAAATGACTAGAAGCACAACATCACTTGTTGCTCTACCAAGCAATGATGGTTCAAGAACACAACAAATTGGTTCACTTGAGGGAATTTAAATTCAGTGACCTCATCCTTTTTCTCAAAAGTCCTATTCTTATGCACTGTAAAATAGGTGGAAAATTTGAACCAACTTGGTACGGGTCATTTGCCATAGAAGAAGTCTATTCAGGAGGAGTTTACCAGCTGGTGGATTTTCGGGGTGAAAGACCCATGTTACCGGTCAATGGCCGCTCCTCGAAGATATATTACCCAACATGATGCCACTTAAAATCAATATTCACTTTTTGAAATTTTAATTGTTTTGGGGTTATTTATTTGACCAAACATCTTTGACTGGGTCCAAAATTTTGTAATAAATTAACCTTAATATATTGAAATATTTTGAAATTGCTCATTTGGTTTTTCTGTTTCTAATTTCTAAATCTAATTAAATTAAAGAAAATTGAATAAATAAAATTTTCAAATTATTAGAATTATTGATGCTTGGTTTTTGTTTTGGTTCATGTTGGATATCAGTGCACTGGTGTTTTTTTATCCTCTACAGAAGAAATGTTGGAATGTGAGTTGATCTTTTCCTTCAAAGATGGCTTAAATTTCACAATAGATAAGGAAAGGGCTTCTCAGGGTGGTGTCATAGACCTCGATTTTGACTTTGGTCAGGTTGTTGTAAATTATGAAGGTCCTCCGATGGACATTGTCAGCCGGCGGGAAAGAGAAAGATTACCGTCTCTTCTAAGTATTGGAGCAAAAGAAGACTCCTCACTGAAGAGGAAAAAGATGATCACTCAACAACATCCAATGGAAGGGACAAGTCATCTATAGTCCTTAATAACTGCACCAACAGGGGATTTAATGCGTGCAGATGAGGTAGAGTGCATGACACACTGCTTTGAAGAACACAACATTGCAATGCCAACCAATGAAAACACAGAGCCTTTCTATGGGAGGAGAGAAGAAAACAGAGAGAAGCAGCCAGATTGCTTACCTCAATTCCTGAGGGGAGGATTTATGAACCACTTATGAAAGAGACCTTTTCTAGTCTACCAGACATAGAGGATGAGTGGAGCCGGCCGCAGAACCTATGCAGATGGAGATAACCCATGAATCCTATAGGGGTTGTCCAATGTGTAATGCAGAGCTACCCACAGGATCATCTACTAGATGATCACTTGTACAATGCTCATGATGCAATGTTCTACACTTGGATTGCTACAGCTCGGTGCAAGAATTCATAGCCGCCAGAGTGGGAAGTCATGAGGCACCACATACAGACGTTGAGTCATATAATCCACTACCTGCAGATACAGAGCAGACATTGGTCATAGAAGAGGTTGAGATAAGTTGGCCACCTCAATAATTTGAGATATTCCTTCAACTGAGATGTAGAGAATGTGCAGGGTAAAGTGAAGAGAATTTGAATTCTTTGAAGAGGTCTAGTGCAAAGTCATAATTATATTGGAGGGCTTGACGCTACATACTAGAGTCTTCTCAGAGAACAATGAGAAGAAGATTTTGGACTGTGTACTAAATCTGCAAGCCAAAGGCCGAGCTTGTCTACTGAGGCGAAGAAGATATGCATAATCGCGAAAGTGGATGTGTGATCCTGAATTTTTATATGCGAGGATTTACGAAGTTGGTGACACCACTACAGTGCCAAAAACTTGATCCTTATATGAAAAGTAAGTTCTGTAATATATATATATTTACAGGAAATTAATAATGAGATTCTACACAAGAATATGCGTCATTATCAATTAATAATGGACTTTCTATTTAAGCCCCAAACATCAATCCCACGGGGAAGGTGTAAGCTAGCAATGATAAATTTTAACAGGAAATTTACAGAAAATCAAACAATATCACTATCACAAATTTCAAATGTTGAGATATTAACCAAACTAAATTACTTAACTTTTAGTAAAAAATGGAAATGCAAGTTTTAAATATTAAGTACTAATCTAAGAACTATGTTTAGGTAATGAAGATTTCTTATGTGAAAAAGCATCCTTCCTACTACAGTGAAATTCTGGTGAAATGAGATGAGATAAATGTTTTTAATATGTATTGTGTCAAATGAGAGCTATTTTAATTCTCTACCCTGACACAGTGCATAAAAAATCATTAGCTAATCTTAAGTTTAGTCCCTAAATTCATGGCTATGCTAGGAGGATATCGGCTCCCACGCCTGAGCTCCCACTTCCCTTCTCCTCAAGGCTAACTCTGGCTTTAACTTTTAAACACTAAGACCAAATTGAGGATTTTAGTCTATTACCCTAACAAATCTCCAACTTTACACCCAACAAAGAATATTTCCCTATTTATTTACACTTAATTTCATGAATGAATTTCTCCTTCATGAAATCAAATGTGATCCTCACTCTGTTATAGAACTCATACTCCATTTCCTGGATCATATGTTTCACAACATATTTTAACAAATCAATTGGCCAGACTGAAAAGAAAATTAAGTTTGGAGTTGAAAAATCATCACAATTTATTTTATATTTTAATTATGGCACATTCATTTTATCTCTTCATTTCACCATATCTTAGAGTAGGGGGAAAGATAGAGGGAACTCCTCAGACTTCATCAGAAAGACACGATAAAACATAAATTTAATATATAAAATAAAGTTCATACAACACTAAATAAACAAAAAAACTTATCTGAAACTCTTTCTCAAAGAAAATCCTTTGTAGCCTTTTCATAGAAATGCGGGAGGAAAAATTCTCTCACTTTTCTCCTTCTCCAACACTCTTATGGAAAGTTTGACACTAAATCTAACCACAAAAACTCTAAACTATGAAAGTAAAATCACTAATTGACTCCAATATGATAGTGAAATGGAATGATGTTGAGCGAAAAATAAACGTAGAGTAGTGAAAAACATAGAGGATCCAATTTTCTGATGAAATTTTGCCCCAAATAAAGCCCAAGGTCGGTTGTCCAAGAAGTACCTCCAAAAACTCTTCAAAAATTGTTCAAATACATCAAACCTTCCAGAAACGGGGTCTGAACTGCCTTTGGCACCATCGACTCTATTCTAGCGCCGTCGGTGCTGAGTAAAAATCCCTCAGCTTTTGGTTGTTTTGCACCGTCGGCGCTGTCGGCGCTGATTATTTCCTAAAAAATGTCATTTTGACTCCAAATTTCATCCTTTTTTTTCCTTTTTGTACCGACGGTGCCCTCAACCCCACTGATGGTGAGATTTTCTCGAGACTACAGGATAAAATCTTTGGAAGCTCGCTGACGGCGCCCTTGAGGCCGCCGACGATGAGATCGACAGTTATGCCTACTCAAGCTTTGGATAAGGCCAAATTTTGAAGGGATGCTTAGGAAACTCTTGGGAAAGCTTATCCACAACTTTAAAAGAACATTTTGGCCAAAAATTAAGAAGCCCGGAAGGTTCTGGAGAGCCTAGAGGTTAGAGAGGTTCCAGTAGTGTGTAACAATTGTGAGGATTTCTTCGAGAAATTGTAAGAGAAGAGGGAAAGTGAAAGATTTCTTCCTCCTTGCTACTTTGAAGAGGAATTCTGTGTGTTGTAAAGAAAGAAAGATATTCAGAGAAATTTTGAGTAGTTTTCTTGGGGAGAATTTAAAGATAAGTTCTTTACTTATTGTAGTTTGTATGACTTTAATTTTATTTATGAATTCCGAGTTTTGTTGTGTTTTCCTCATGAGTTCTGAGTAGTTTTCTTTGTCTTTCACCTTGTCTCAAGATTTGTGGAATGGTGGCTTGAATTGGCGAAGCCATGAAAATGTTTAATAAATTGTGATGATCTTTTCACATCGATCTTAATTTACTTTCAATCTGGCCAATTGATTTGTTAAAATATGTTTAGTTTTAAAACTAAAGTGAAGATTAAATCCAAGATTCAGGGAGGTAAAAGCCCTTGGAAGTTGGGTGCAAAAAAATAGGGAAATATTATTCTCGGACGTAGATTGGAGATTTTAGAGTGACAGACTAAAATCCCCAATTCGGTCCTATTGTTTGGGTGCTGAAGTGTAGATGTTAGCCCTCAGGTGAGGAGAACATGGGAGCTCCGAAGTGAGAGCCGGTATCCTCCCAGCCTAGTCACAGATTCAATAAACAAGCGTAGGATTAGTCAATGTTCTTTATGCCTGGATCAATGGGTAAAGAATAGGTATGCTCCTATTTGGCACAATACAATTTGAATTGATTCACTTTATCCATTCACTATAATTTTTTGGCAAGGAGAAGGATGCTTTCTTATACATCCGTAATTCTAAACTACTCCCTGTGGGATCGATATCTAGGACTCCATTAGAGCCCTATATTACATAAGCGATACGTATACTTGCGTTGACAAATTTGACTTTAACATTATTGAATATTATATTTATACATCTTAATCAAATTAGATACATCTATAAAGTCACGATCAAGTCTTTGGACGCCGTTGCTGGAAAATAAATCTTCTAGTAGTGCCATCAAATTCTTGCATCTGTCGATTTACAAAAAGTCGGTCAAGTTTTTGGCGCCGTTGTCGAGGAGTGAGTGAGTAAAATTATGATCAGAGTAACAGACAAATTAGATTTATTAGAGAATTTTTACTTAAATTGCAACTTATTTTTATATATATATTTAGTTAAATATATTACTGAGTACTGATTTCAAATTATATGCATAAATTTTGACCTGAAAATCTTATACCCTACGATTCAGAATTAGAACACACTGTTAGAAGGATTAAAAAATTAAGAAGAGAACCTAGAAATTCTGATAAAATGGAAAACAACCTAAACAATCCAGAAATAGAGAATGAACACCAACCTAGACCTCTAAGAGATTATGCAAATCTTACAACAGATGAGATTCACTTATCCATCCAAAATCTTGATGTAGCTGCTAATTCATTTGAGCTTAAACCCGCTATTATCCAAATGGTACGAAATAATCAATTTGGAGGTACACCAAATGAAGATCCTAACACCTCACTAGTTTTTTAAAACTATGTGCTATTTATAAATATGACAGAGTCTCAAATGATGCTGTTAGACTTTGACTTTTTCCTTTTTCACTGAGGGATAAGTCTAAGATGTGGTTAAA
>NW_018218954.1:136694-137670 GCF_001263595.1 Phalaenopsis equestris
AAATGTTAACTATAGACCTTCTTATCCTCCAGGATTTAACAGTAATAGTCAAATTAAGGAGAAGAAGTTGTCTATTGAAGAAATGAGATTAAACATGGGTCAAAAATTACAGAAATAAGGAAATAAATTACAGATTCAAGGAAATCAATTACAACATCAAGGAACTGCTATTAAAAATATTGAAAACCAATTAGGGCTTATCGCTACTGCGCTTAGTAACCAAACATTAGGAACTTTTCCGAGCACTGCAGAACCAAATCCTAAAGATCAAGGAAAAGAACAAATCAAGGCGATTCAATTACGAAGTGGAAAAGGAACACAAAAAGAAATAGAAACTGAAAAAGAAAAGGTGGATACCGAAAAAGAAAAAAGTCATGATGACCTAGATTTAAAGTATCCATTTACACCAATGAAAGTTACTGTGGAGAAACCTCCACCATTGTTTCCTCAAAGATTGAAGCAACACAAATAAAATAAATAATTTTCCAAATTTTAAGAAATTCTTAAGAAGTTAACGGTAAACATTCCCTTCGTAGAAGCTTTAGAGCAAATGCCCAATTATGTGATGAAATTTATGAAAGATATTCTGAACAAGAAAAGGAAGTTCACAGATAACAAAACTGTTGCACTTAGCAAAGAATGTAGTGCAATTATTCAGAAAAAGCTTCCTTAAAAATTAAAAGATCCTGGTAGTTTCACTATATCATGTGCTATCGGTGAAAAATTTTATGGAAGAGCTTTATGTGATTTAGGAGTCAGCATTAATCTTATGCCTCTTTCAATTTCCAAAAGATTAGGATTAGCAGAAGTCTCACATACTTTTGTAACTCTATAGTTAGTGGATCGATCAGTTGCATACCCTAAGTGAGTTATAGAAGATGTGTTAGTAAAAGTGGACAAATTTATCTTTCTTGTGGATTTCATTGTTTTAGATATGGAGGAAAATAAAGAAATACCTATCATTTTAGGGAGACCA
>NW_018218954.1:138364-142135 GCF_001263595.1 Phalaenopsis equestris
ATTATAGAAAATTAAACACTGCCACCAGAAAAGATCACTTCCCTTTACCCTTTTTAGATCAAATAGTGGATAGACTTGCTGGGCACAAATATTTTTGCTTTTTAGATGGATATACCGGTTACCATCAAATTCCTATTGCTCTTATGGATCAAGAAAAGACAACATTTACTAGTACTTTTGGAACTTTTGCTTTTCGAATAATGTCTTTTGGATTATGTAATGCACCTGCAACATTCCAGAGATGTATGATGTTCATATTTAGTAAGTTAATTGATGATGAATTGGAAGTATTTATGGATGATTTCTCTGTATTTGGAACATCATTTGATGCATGTTTAATTTACCTTGAAAAAGTTTTGGAGTTATGTAAAAGGACTAATTTAGTTCTAAATTGGGAGAAATGTCAATTTATGGTTGCAGAAGGAATTGTGTTAGGGCATAAAATTTTGGAAGATGGTATGGAAGCAGACCTTGCAAAAATCCAAGTTATATCTAAACTAACACCTCTTACTAATGTAAGAGAAGTTAGGAGTTTTCTTGGACATGTTTGTTTTTACAGGTGTATTATTAAATATTTCTCAAAAGTTACTAAACCTTTATGTCAACTTTTAGAAAAGGGCAAGAAATTTGAATTTACTGAAAGTTGTTTAAATGTCTTTGAGTTATTAAAGAAAAATTTAATCACAACCGCTATTATAGTTTCCCATAACTGGGAGAAACCATTTAAACTGATGTGATGCTAGTGATTGTGCTATTGGAGCTGTTCTTGGACAAAGGTACCAAAAGATTTTTAAAGTTTTATACTACGCTAGTAAAACTCTTAATGATGCACAAATTAATTAAACTGTTACTGAAAAAGAGTTACTGGTCATTGTTTGTGCTTTGGCTAAATTTAGATCTTATTTAATTGGAGCTAAATGCGTTGTACATACTGATCACTCTGCTATGAAATATCTGATGCAAAAGAAGGATGCTAAACCGAGGTTGATTTGATGGATACTATTGATGCAAGAATTTGATCTTGTGGTTATTGATAGAAAGGGAATTGATAATCAAATTACTGATCATTTATCGAGATTTGAAAACCATGAATTATCTAACACTGGAAATGAGATTACAGACAATTTTCCTGATGAACAACTTTATAATATTAATGAGTGGAGAATACTGATGTTGTTAATTATATCGTAAGTGATATTTTGCCACCTATGTTGACATTGCAACAACAAAGAAAATTCATTCGTGATGAGAAAGCATATTTTTTGGATGAGCCTTATTTATATAAACAATGTAAATATCTTATTATGAGGAGATGTGTACCTTATGAAGAAACTGAGCTAATCATTCAGAAATGCCATGATTCTGAATTTGGAGGACATTTTGGGATTGATAAAACTACTTATAAAATTTTACAAGCTGGATTTTATTGGACTACTATATTTAGAGATGTTTATAGATTTATAAAAAACTTGTGATCGAAGTCAACAAGCAGGCAATATATCTAGAAGAAAGGAAATGCCTCTAAATTTTATATTGGAAGGGGAGATCTTTGATGTTTGGGGATTAGATTTTATGGGACCATTTATTTCTTCATTTAGAAACTTATAAATATTAATTGCAGTAGACTAAGATTCTAAGTGGATTGAAGCACAAGCTTTACCTCGTTGTGATGCTAAAAGTGTTTCAAGATTTTTAATGAAAAATATTTTCACTAGATACGGAATGCCTAGAATGATTATCATTAATGGAGGATCCCATTTTAGGAATAAATACATTCACAGATTGATAGAAAAATTTAATATTTTTCGTAGAATCTCTACTGCTTATCACTCTCAAACCAGTGGGTTAGCTGAAGTTTCTAATAGAGAGATTAAACAAATACTTGAAAAGAATGTAAAGCCTATTAGAATAGATTGGTCCACTAGATTGGATACTGCATTATAAAACTCCTATTAGAATGACTCCTTACAGACTGATTTTTGGAAAAACTTGTCACTTACCAGTCAAATTGGAGCATAAAGCATATTGGGCGATTAAAGAATTCATTTATAATTTAAATGATGCTGGTAAGAAGAGATTGTTACAATTAAATGAATTGTAAGAATTAAGAAATAAATCTTTTGATAACGATAGAATTTATAAAGAAAAATTAATGTTATGGCATGATCAAAAGATTAACCAAAAGAACTTTGAACCAGGATAAGAAGTTTTGCTTTACAATACTAGGCTGAAGTTATTCCCTGGAAAGCTGAAGTCTCGTTGGTTAGGGCCATTTACAGTGACTCAAGCTTATACTTATGGAGCTATTTAAATTGAAGATCAAAAAACAAGAAATAGATTTAAAGTAAATGGACATAGATTAAAACTATATTATGGGGGTAAAAGACCAAATATTAAAGAGGTTTTAATGATCAGTCAACCTTAATGACACCTGAATAGGTCGGGCTGACGACGTTAAACCAAGCGCTTTATGGGAGACAACCCATAGTTATTTATCTTTGCTTTATTCACAATTATAGTAGTTTTTATTTGAGATTATCACTAGTTTATGGTAGTATTAAGCTCTACTACTCTTACTTACCTTTAAAATATCTTTAAAATTGGAAAGCATTCGGACCAAAGTGAAACTGTAAAAATTTTTCCTTGGGCACCGACGGCGCCATCGACGCTGCCGACGGCGAGCTTTTCCTGAGAATCCAGACAAAATTAATACAGAGGCGCGCCAATAGTGCCCTCGAGGCCACCGACAAGATGACGGTTTCTTGTGTTCGAGTGGCAGTTTTTGGAGGGTTCTGGGGGAGTGGCAGTTTTTGACGGTTTCTGGGCGGGAATAGTCTTTTTAAACTCAAAAATTTGAACTCGAATTCATATTTTCCCTCCAAAAATGAAGTGAAACTCTACCAATTTCATTCCTATGGCATCCAATTCCCTTGATAATCCTAGAATGTGAGTTTTCAATCAGTGAAAGTTTGTTAGTGCCGAAGCACAGCGAATCTTTAACAAGTTGCTGACGAAGAAAAGATTAATCATAGAACGAGGATTCGTGAATCGCGGATTGAATAATCCCATGACAGATATTGAAGAAACGATAGTGCGGCGAAGATGGGAAGTGTTGTGCTACACTACTGCCACCGTGGTGGTTCCAAAGAATTTTATGCAAATTTGCATGGAATCAACCAAGGAGTTTTTTATGTGCAAGGAAGATGAATTACTTTCACTTCTGCATGGATCAACGAATTATATATGGTAGAGAATGTTCCTCTCTGCCACTATTCCAATTTCATCCCAATAAGAAATCAGATGAATGAAATTTACTGGTATTTAAGGGATGAAACTGACGATTGGGAAATGAGAGAGAACGGGTATGTTAGTTTTTCTGCAATACTTTTGAATCCCGTTTCGAAACATTGACACTTTTTCATTTCTGCAAAACTTTTACCGACAATGAAGATCGGTAAAGTTTCTGAAGAAACTGCTATTTGGAATTACTACATCCAAAGGGGACTGTCGATCGACATTGGATCTTTTATTGTAATTGTGAAGTCAGTTTTTGGCCTGATCATTTACGGATCCACTGATGGGCTTGGACACCTCTCCACAATTTTCTCATTTTGTAGTCACTTCCAAGTGTCCTATGAAAATTGGGAAAAGGTACTTCTACCTTTGAAGCCTTTGGACCCAACTAAAAGATTCCCATCATTTGAAGATGAAAATGACATGACCATGATAGTTGATCAATCATCTCAGAATTCACTGTCAGTTCAACCCTTA
>NW_018218954.1:142148-142615 GCF_001263595.1 Phalaenopsis equestris
GCGCTGAATCAAGAAATTGGAAAAGGAGGTACAAAATGTCATGAATGCAATTAATAATATCTCTGATTTCTTCGATCATTTAGACTGGAGGATGAAGGAACATTTTGAGCACTCTGGATATTTTGAAGATAGTTTGATACGGCTGATGACGAGGATGAAATTGATAGAGGATGATTTTACTGAAGAATTTCTATTCCGACCCTTCTACAACCTCTTCGTTCATATGCAATCATTTGGTGATCTCATAGGAGAATCGAGTACCGAGTCTGAGGATTAGTAGATTTATATTACTACCTATATGTTGATCTATGTATTTTGATTTTAACTTTGTATTTGCTTTGCTTTAGCATTATGCTTCTAGATCTCTATATAGTTGAGACTAAGCATTGGATGTTTTGTTTTCAGCGTTTTGAGTGTTGTGGTTTGGATTGCGACGCTGAATTAATGTGTTGAGGTTGAGAAAATAC
>NW_018218954.1:142652-143835 GCF_001263595.1 Phalaenopsis equestris
GCTTGGATTGCGATGCTGAATTAATGTATTGAGGTTGAGAAAATATCAAACTTAGGTGTGTTATGTAACGTACATTGTACCCCTTGGAATTCATATATAAATATGATGTTTTGTATTGTGAAAGTTTATATGTGCTAAGCTCATCATTTAGTCACTTAAAAATTATGTCTATAATGATTAAAAATATGTCGTTAAGGCTTGAAATTGATCGAAATCGCAAAAATCTAGAATTTAGACAAAATTCATAGATCCCGCCGACGGCGCCCTCGACACCGCTAAAGGTGAGATTTTCCCGAGACTTAGGATTTAAATTCCAATTAAGCGCTCCGACGGCGCCATCAACCCCACCGATGGCGAGCTCACGAAAAATACCTTTAACCGCGATTTTGACCAGTCAACCGCCACTATTCATCATCCCCTTCCACCTAAAAAATGCAATTTTCGACCTAGGGCTTGAGAGATCTTAGATTTAGGACCATTTCAAGGCTTTTTGACACCGGATTTGATCATCTCTAGGTAACAGCTTCACTCCAAACTAAAAATATTTGATTTGGGTAAACTGTTCTACTTCCATGCTGAATGCCACCTCTAAGGCGTAAAACTATTTCATTTCCTCTACTCTGTTACCGACCTATCACCACAGTGAAGTAACTAGAGATAGAGCTATTCTGAATTTTTGTATTCAGAATAGTAAAACAATAAATGTGGGGAGAATGATTTTTAAGAATATATTGATTATGACAAGGAGTGAGACTAGTGGAGGTCAAGGACATCCTGGACTTATTTATACAATTTGTAAACTTTCTGGAGTAGAATTTGGAGATGAAGAATGGGTTTATCTTATGAAACCCATTAGTAAAGCTAATTTGAAGACTTATGAATTCCATGAGAAATGGAGAACTGGGAGTAGAAGTCAAGAACATTCTACTAGTAGAGATGTCCCCTCTACAAGTTATGACCTTCCACCTTCTAGTTCCCCCACCCTCTTTGATTTGATGATTGAGTTGACCTTGCAGCGGAAGAGCTAGAATTGATATGTGAAAGGATTGGAGGTTTAGAACGTCGACACGATTATGATAGTGAGTACTTGCAGAGGCATTCAAATTTTGAGGTAGCCTATTATGAAGCTCATGCCCGACACTACAGAGGAGAGCCTGATGTTACGTTTCTTGAATGCCCCCAA
>NW_018218954.1:143952-160309 GCF_001263595.1 Phalaenopsis equestris
CATATGTATTTGGACTTTCATTTTGTGTACTTGGATAATTTTAGTATTTATAAAGTTGGTGTGGTAGTTATATGTGCATGTGTAGTTTAATAGATATTGAATAGAATTGTGGATTGCAATGTGATTTTTATTCCGCACTTTAATTTTAATTATTATTGTTGTGATTGTGTTAGGAAATTTTGTGCTTTTTTTAGTATTATACTTATTTCAAAATTTCATAACCCAAAAATTCCTCTAATGATTTATATGTGTAGAAAGCTACTAATATTACAGACTAGGTGAAGTAAAAATTTGAGAAGGCCTTCAAAAATTTCAGAATGATGAAAATGCCTACAATACTGAGGTATGATTTATATTTATAGCTTTTCTTTCCACCTGTATTATTTCATATTTGAAAGTTTAAGTTT
Source organism: Phalaenopsis equestris (assembly GCF_001263595.1). Lineage (NCBI taxonomy): Eukaryota > Viridiplantae > Streptophyta > Magnoliopsida > Asparagales > Orchidaceae > Phalaenopsis > Phalaenopsis equestris. Next base: position 144,360 of record NW_018218954.1, read on the forward strand.
GAGGGAGGGATGAAAACTAATAGATGTCCTCTATTTCAATATTTTCAAAAATTATTTATATGATTTCATGTAGTGAATTTAATTTAGGTAACCATATTTTTGTAAATATTTAAATATTATGGTAGATATAAAGAAATATTTTTGTAAGGAAAATTAATTTTGTAGATTAAGTTATTTAGTATAAGAGAATAAGACTATAGTTAACTATTTAAAGTAAAGAAAACTATATTTTGAAATATTAAGATATTTTGAAGTATTAAGAATCTGGAAATTCATTTGAGAAGAAAAGATTGGGGCTCAATTATGTAAAAACTACGAAATATTTATAAGGTAAAGAAATGCGTTGAGTTACAAACTTAGCGAAAGAAAAGTGAAGTTCAAAATCATTAAAGGATATCCAGATATAGTAATCCTCACTTGAAAAGAAAAAGAAACGACTAAAAACAGTCCCTGAAATGAAAAGAAAAATATATAGGATTGAAAATAATCCAAATGGAAAAGAGAAAAGAAAGAAAAAATTATGGAAGTGAGGAGAAGCTTGAGGATATGCCTAACAAAAAATTGGCTTCACTGGACCTACCTAAAGGGAAAACATAAATACATTCCTGAACTTATATTTATGGAATGGGTCTTTTACTAGTAGAGTTCTCATGAAATTCCTATCTTTTGGATATTCTAAGTGACTTAATATTGCAACATATAGTCATTCTTGAAATAAATAGAAGACTAGAACTCTTAAACTTGATGACTAGATAATCTTGTGGCTACAGAGTTAATTCAATCACTTGAATTTTTTCTGAAAATCTCCCTTCTTAAAATCTCACTATGATATTTATTTAAGTCAAACTTATAGTATTTCTGAATTAAAACTTTACTGCAGTAGACTTTTATATAGTACTAAAATTACTTGAGGACAAGTAATAGTTATGTTTGGGGTGAATTAGGGTCATTGGAGCAAAAATATACAAAAAGGAGTGAATTTGGAGTGAAAAGGACCAAAATGTGAAGATTTGACCTATGCCGCCGACGGCGTCCTCGACCCCGCTGACAGTGAGATTTTTCCGAGACTGCAGGACAAAATCTTCAGAAGCCAGCCGACAGCGCCCTCGAGGCCGCCGACGGCGAGATCGATGGTTATGCCAACTCAAGCTTTGAATAAGGCCAAAATTTGAGGGGACGCTTAGGAAACTCTTGGGAAAACTCATCCATAACTTTAAAAGAACATTTTGGCTGAAAATTAAGAAGCCCGGAAGGTCCTGAAGGGCTTAAAGGTTAGAAAGGTTCCAGTAGTGTGTAACAATTGTGAGGATTTCTTTGAGAAATCGTAAGAGTGGAAGGAAAGTGAGAGATTTATTCCTCTTACCTACTTCGAAGAGGAATTCTGTGTGTTGTAAAGAAAGGAAGAGATTCAGAGGAACTTTGAGGAGTGTTCTTGGGGAGAATTTAGGGATAAGTTATTTACTTGTTGTAGTTTGTATGACTTTGATTTTATATATGAGTTACGAGTTTTGTTGTGTTTTTCCCATGAGTTCTGAGTAGTTTTCTCTGTCTTTCTCCTTGTCTCGAGATTTGTGATATGGTGATTTGAATTGGCGAAGCAATGGGCAAAGTCATGAAAATGTTTAAAAAATTGTGATGATCTTTTCACTTCGATCTTAATTTACTTTCAATCTGGCCAACTAAAGTGAAGATTACATCCAAGATTTAGGGAGGTAAAAGCCCTTGGAAGTTGGGTGCAAATAAATAGGGAAATAGTATTCTCGAACATAGAATTGGAGATTTTCCAGTGATAAACTAAAATCCCCAATTCTGTCCTATTGTTTGGGTGCTGAAGTGTGGATGTTAGCCCTCATGTGAGGAGAACGTGGGAGCTCTGAAGTGAGAGCCGGTATCCTCCCAGCCTAGCCGCAGATTAAATAAACAAGCATAGGATTAGTCAATGTTCTTTATGCCTGGACCAAAGGGTGAAGAATAGGTATGCTCCAATTTGACACAATATAAATTGAACTAATTAATTTTATCCATTTACTATAATATCTTGACAAGGAGAATGATGCTTCTTATATATTGAAATATCACATTAAAAACTTCATTAGTATATTTAGTTATTTAATAGTTATTAAATTGCATATCTATTTTAATTGCCTATTAGTGACAGATAAGCAAATTGAATTCCATTGTTGTGATTAAATTATTATTTTTCTAACGTTTTCTAAGGTCTTTGTCCCTAATTCTAAACTACTCCCTCTGGGATCGATATCTAGTACTCCATTAGAGCCCTATATTACTTGAGCGATACATTTACTTGCGTTGAAAATTTTGACTTTAACATTACTGAATATTATATTTATACATCTTAATCAAATTAGACATATCTATAAATTCGCGATCAAGTCTTTGGATGTCGTTGCTGGAAATTAAATCTTCTAGTAGCGCCATCAAATTCTTGTATTATTTTACAAAAAGTCGGTCATGCCTTCAAAAACTCTTAAAAAAATTGACCAAATACATTGAACCTTCTATAAATGTGGTTTTGCACCAACTTTGGTGCCGTCGACGCTGAGTAAAAATCTCCAGCGTTAAATTATTCTGCGCCGTCGGCGCTAACCTCGGCGCTGAGCATTTCTTCAAAAACTTAATTTTTTCTATAAATTTCATCCTTTTTGCTTTCTTTTTGTCTTAAGCCCTAAAAATCAATAACCTTTAAGAAAATATCAAAAAACCTTCCATTACAGTGCAATATCACCAAAAATAGGTATAAAATATGGGTCTAAAAATGCATATATTTTCATTGTATCAAAATCCCCCAAACTTACATGTTACTTGTCCTCAAGTAACTTCTCTACTACATCAAAAATATCACTTATGGTATAGAATTTAACTTCTAGACCTCCATATTTTCGTTTTCTAAATATAATAGTTTTAACTTAAGAAAAATTAAAAATAACTCCAGTTAATACTAAAGGTGTAAGGATGTTCAGGAATTAAGTATAAGGTTTCTGATCCTCTATTTCTTTCAAGAAAAATTACAATTTGTTATATTAAAGTCACTTAGAAAATTTATATGAAAAAGAACTTCATAAAAATTTATTAAAAATTAAGTTAACATTCAAATAAAAAGTTTAGAAAATTTGTCCAAGTATTTTTCCTTAAGTTGATTCAAGTGAAGCCAATTTTTAATCAGCCATCTCCTCAAGCTTCTCCTCGAATCTTTTCTTTTCCTTTTTCTTTTTCTTTTCTTTTTCTTTTTTCTTTTTCCTTTATTTTTCTCTTTTCCTTTTTCTTTTCTTTTTCTTTCTCTTTTCTTTTTCTTTATCTAGATAGGTCTTCAATGATTTTGAATTCCACTTCTCCTTTCCTAAAGCAATGTCTTAATATAAGTCTTTTACTTATAAATATAATAATATTTTTGAAAATTGTTTTAATATAAGAAATTTAAGTAATAAAAATAAAAGTCTAAATTATCTAAATTTTTCAAAAATACAATTTCTCTTACTAAAGATAGTTATTTAAAATAATCATTTTCTCATCTAAAAACTTTTTAACTTAAAGTTTTTCTTCATTACTAAAAATTTTAACTAAATTTTCTTACTCATTTCTAAAATCAAATTTTACTTCCCTAATATAACTTCATATACATAATCATATAAAATATAGTTAAGTCAGGACAAATAAAATTAAGTTTTTTTTCTAATAAAGATATTTCTTCTCCCCCCCAAACTAAAATTTTTTAAAAGATTTTTACATGAAGAACTTTAAAAATGAAGGGTAAAAGAAAGCATTAAATACATAAAAAAAAATTTATACCAGTTGGAGATTGAGATTTTTGAACATAAATTTTGAAATGCTGCAGGTGCTAATATAAAAACTACAAGGCTAAAAACATTAAATTGCACATAATACATATAAAATTTTTTGAGAAAGAGCTAATCACAATACACAACAAAGTGTTGAAAATAACAACAGAACTAAACTAAATTCTAAAAACTAAAAATAGTTTTTCACGTTATAGTTTCACATAACATAACAACAGAGTCTCAAAAACAACATAACACAAACAATACAATCACACAGTACAAACATGTATAAACAAACAAACAAAAAGATCACCAGTCATCATGTTCATCATCATCGACATCTAACTTCTTATGCTGATATGGATTATAAGTAGGGTGAATAGGGAAATGAAATGTATGCTCACCCCTCAGGTATCTCACTAAAACATCATCATAAGAAGCATCATACTCAAATTTATGGTGAATCAGATCATCAGTGTGAGCATTTCTGGCCTCCATATTTGACATCCTATGATCCATCCTCAAAATATCTCCCTGTTGATTCATCATTTGGTCCAACTATTCCTTGTTGTTGGGGTCACTTGATGTAGGCTCACTAGGGGTTCTAGAAGTAGAAGGAATATCCCTGGCCTGTCTTTCAGATCTCCAATCAACGTGGGACTCACAAGTCTTCATGTTGGCAGACCCAGCGGGTCTCTGAGGCTCAATCCTCTCCTTATCAGGTCTGTAATCAACTCCAGCGAAATCAACTCCTGCCTGCTCACAAAGAGTGTAAATTAGAGCAGGGTGCGCCAATCGACCAGTTTTCTCTACTAGAGCAATACATCGAGTGTTCATATAAATGATAGAGCCTACATTTATATCCACCACTTGCTGAATACAGCAGTCCAGGATGGCTCTATCCTTGGTCACTTAACTATGATGATTCATTGGAATCATCCTCCCAGAAATGAAATAGTGTCTGGCTTTAGATACTACATTTAACATAGAAAGGGGAAAATTAACTTTAACTCCATTTTTTATTTTCCAAGCCCCTTTTTCACTTGTCAGAAAAGAAATAACTTCATCTAAAGCCTGATTTGTAGCAGAAAAAGAGTGATACTGACATTTATACACAACTTCTAATTCATAAAACTCATTAATTTTTCTTGTAGTAAACTCCACCCATTTTTGCTCAAATAAAAGCAAAATCATCAGAAGCATCAGAAAGGTTGGCATAAAATTGCATTACAATCCTAGCTATCACATCTCATTACCGAGCGATAATCAATCGTTTAACTTCTCCTCCCAAATTTTTAAAACCTCGGTCCTGAATTTCTTTATTATTTTCTTGCAAACAATGAAATCGAGCACTGGCACTAAAGCTAACAAATCTATGCTTGTCATTTTCTACTTTTCTTTTGCTCGATCTAGGTGCCATAGGAAATCTAAAAATATTTGAAAATTTTCAAATAAATCCAAAAAATTCTGAAAATCAAAATGTAAACTACTTTAAACATAAATCCAGTAAGTAAGAGTTATTCACCAAAGCATTTTCTCAAATTTTTTCAAAAAAATTTCAAAATTTTGGATCTAGATAATGTGAGAAAAATCTTTGCCGAAAACAAAAAAATTTTACTTTAAAGTGTAGCTCTTACCTGGAGAAGATGAAATCAGAAGTTTATTTGCCTCAAAATCGCCTCAAATCCGTCTGAAATCAAGCCCTAGGTGCAAAACCAAAGGTTCAAGATGACTTAAGGGGGTAAAAATGGAGGTTTGCGGTGAAAATTATGAATTAAAGGGTATTTCACTACTCTCGGGTCGAGGGTGCCGTCCGTGCCAATGCCAGCACTGTCGGTGCTAAAGGCCCAAAATTCACTATTTTGATTTTTCAAATTTTCAATTTCCTTTCAATTTCCTTTCAATTTTCTCCAATGTTTTTAATATTTTTAAACACAAATATTTATCTAAATTCATAAATACACATTCTACAATTAATCATTTTCACAAAACACAACAAACTATCTTTGATATATGAAAATACAATTTTTACAAACACATTTCACAAATTCATACTTATTAAACAAACTAATAATAAATCAATGTCAAAATCAAGCCACAATGCTAAATGCTGACACAAAACTATACACATAACCAAAGTTTAGAATTCTAAAACAAAAAAAAAAAACCAAATCAAACCTAACCAAATCCACACAATTAAACATTTTTAAGCAAGAAAAGAGTTCACAATCTTTAATCATTCAACCTCATCTTTAGCGTTTTCACCTCCTTTCACCTCCTCTAATATCTCCCATAGGTTAGTAATGAACATATATGCTGTAGAAGGATCGGTACGGAAATTGTTCTGTCAAATTTTCTTCGATCCACACCTTTTCCTTAAACATCCGAACTAATCATGCTTCAAAATTTCCAGTGTCATCAAAATTTTCTTTCATTCTCCAATCTAGGTGATCAAAAAGGCACTTGAGATCACCTACTGCATTCATAATACTCTAAAGTTCTCTTTCAATTTTCTTCAATTTCTTCTCTAAAGTAAGCAAACTTCCAACTGCTCGTGGCATTAATGCATACTGGTTGCATTAGTGGCGATGAAGTATATGAAGAACGATATATAATAACATTTAGTGCTTCATTTTCATTACCAACATACTGATCATCAATAGGAATCATAGACTCCCGTGGTAGTAAAACTTTTTTCCAACTTTCATGTGGCACTTAGGATTGATTGCAAATCAGAAAAATTGTTGAAGGATATCCGAGTCCATAAATTGGCCCATTCATAGTGATTCCCATAAAAAATTTAAATATAATTTAACCTATATCAATAGGTTTCTCCATCTGAATTTAGTAGTTTAAAATATCACTCTCCGTGGTGACTCTACTGATCTTTATAGTAGGGAGTAATTTTGTACAAATAAAGAAATGCCATTGTTTTGAAATTGGATTAAGTCATGAAGTAAGAAAACTAATATATCCATCATCTCGTACTTCCCACATATCACTTTCATCCGCCAGAAGATTATACACGTCTTGCATATAAATATTGTGCATCAAATCTAGCGTAGGAATAAAATTTGCATAATGACATATTAGAACATTTTCTATTATATACAATTCATTAATCCTCGCAGGAGTAAATGGTACAACCTTACCTCGAACAAAGATAACTCCTTAGATAATTCCATGTCGATTTGCAAAGAACTTTTTCACTACATGTATAACAACCACTATGGTAGTGTAACACAGAATTTCCCATCGCCTTTGCAGAATGATCTTTTCAATTGGAGCACTTAGATTGATCAACTAACGATTAAAAAATTCTCTTTCCTTGATCAATCTCTTCTTCGTAATAATTTTATCGTATAATTTGTACGTGTCAAAACTAATAAACTTTATTCAATTATTAACTCCATACCTCAAGTTATTTCTAGGACTGGAAGCCATGGAATCCAAAAATAGGAAGTTTCTAGGCATCCTAAGCAGTTTTTAGGACTTTAAAAACAAATCCAGATGGTTATTATGGAGCGAAATCCTGCCAAAGTCTGCCAAAAGTCGCAGGAACCATCCAACCATCCTCGGCACCGTTGGTGTTCTTGGGGGGGTGTTGCCAACGCTGAGATCAATTTCCTTGGGCGCCGTCGGCATCCATTCTGGCACATTTGGTCCCAGTGGCCAAATTTTTGCTATTGCTTCATTTTTTGTTCAATTAAATCTCAACTTTTGTTCCAATACCAATATTAGGCTTAATTTATAATAAAAGTAATTGTGTAGGATTATTATCTACTAATATATAAGAGTGAAATATCTCAAACAAAACAAACTAAAAATTAAGCTAAACAACAATACATATCGTTTGCCTCCCATAAAGCGCTTGGTTTAATGTCGTCAGCCCGGCATAACATTTGTTTAGTTGGGTTGACTTAATATTAAAACCTCTTTAAATTGAATTATGTGCCCTTCATAATAGAGTTTCAAACGACACCCATTAACTTTAAATATCTTTCCAGTGTTAGGATCTTTAATCACAACCTTTCAATAATGATAGACTTTAATTACTTTAAATGGCCCTAACCATCTGGATTTCAATTTTCCTGGAAACAATCTCAATCTTGTATCATATAATAGAACTTCTTATCCAGGTTCAAATTTCTTCCAAATAATCTTCCTATCATGTCATATTTTCATTTTCTCTTTATAGATTTTTGCATTATCATATGCTTCATTTCTAATCTCCTTAAGTTTATTGAGTTGCAATAATCTTTTCTTACCCACATGTTTTAGATTAAAGGTAAATTCCTTAATAGCCCAAAATGCTTTATGCTCTAATTCTACAGGTAAATGGCCTATTTTTCCAAATATCAGTCTGTATGGAGACATTCCCATAGGAGTCTTATAAGAAGTTCTATATGCCCATAATGATGTCTCAAGTCTAGCAGACCAATCTCTGCTAGACCACTAGTTTGAGGATGATAAGTAGTAGAGAATCTATGCATAATGTCATATTTCTTAATTAAGTCATATTTCTTAAGTCATATTTCTTAATTAATTTTTTGATTCACTTATTCTTGAAATGAGATCCTTTAGTAGTAATATTTATTCTCAGCATTTGTTATCTTGTAAAAATATTTTTAATTAAAAATTTAGAAATACTACGAGCATCACATCGAGGTACAAAAATAGCTTCAGTCTATTTGGACATGTAATCAATAACAAGTAATATATATAAGTTTCTAAATGAAGGCATAAATGGTCCCATAAAATTGAATCCCCATGCATAAAAAATTTCAACTTTTTCAACTTCTAGATATATAATTAAGAGGCATTTCATTTCGTCTAGATATATTTCCTATGTGTTAACATCTAACACATGTTTTAATATATTCATTAACATCTTTAAAAATAGTAGGTCAAAAAAATCCATCTTGTAAAAATTTATATGCAGTTATATTTGTTCCGAAGTGTCCTCCAAATTCAGAATTATGACATCTTTCAATTATCTGTTGAGTTTCTTCATAAGGCACACATCTTCTAATAATTAGATCTTTACATTGTTTATATAAATATGGGTCATCCCAAAAAATGGCTTTTGAATCATATATAAACTTCTTTAATTATAGATTTTTTATATCAGATGGTATAATATCACTTACAATATAATTTACTATATCAGAATACCATGGTACATCCATTTCATCAATACTATATAAATTTTCATCAGAAAAATTCTCTAAAATTTCATTTGCAAAATTAGTTAATATTTCTATTTCTAATCTAGACAAATGATTACCTATTTGATTATCATTTCTCTTTCTATCAATAACAGTAAAATCAAACTCTTACAATAGAAGTATCCATCTAATCAATCATGGTTTAGTATCATTCTTTTGCATTAAATATTTAATAGCATAATGGTCTGTATGCACTATACATTTAGTTTCAATTAAATAAGGTCTAAAATTATCAAAGGCATAAACAATAGTTAATAACTCTCTTTCTGTAGTAGTATAATTTATTTGAGCCTTATTTAGAGTCATGCTAGCATAATATATAACCTTAAAAACTTTATCGTGCCTTTGTCCTAATACATCCCCAATATCATAATCACTAGCATCGCACATTATTTCAAATAGTTTTTCCCATTTAGGTGGTACCATTATAGGCGCAAAGACTAATTTTTTCTTTAATAATTCAAATGCTTTTATGAATTCTTCATTAAAATCAAATTTCATATCTTTTCTTAAAAGTTGGCATATAGGCTTAGTTATTTTTGATGTAGTGCCTCTAAAAACAAACATGTCCTAAAAAACTTCTCAAACCATTAACACTAGTAAGTGGTAGTAATTTTTCTATAACATGGATTTTTGCAGAATCTACTTCCACACCTTTTTCAGAAATTTTATGCCCAAGTACAATAGCTCCTGCAACCATAAATTGACATTTTTCCCAATTTAATACTAAATTGACTTTTTCACAAACTTCTAGAACTTTTTCTAAATTATTAAGGCATAATTCAAGTAAAGTTCCAAATACGGAAAAATCGTCCATAAACACTTCCATTCCATGTTCTATAAAATTACTAAAAATTAAAATCATACATCTTTGAATATTTATGGAGTTTAAGTAAAGTTTTTCAATGTTCATATAAGAGTTTTCTCCTTCCCTGTGGGATTGATACTTGGGTCTTAAGAAGAAAGTCCAGTATTACTTGAAACAATACATTGACTTGCGTAGTATCCCTAGTGTGTAACATTAAATTATGGAAAGAAAACAGAATTATTTGACATATAATATTCAATTAGGAATTAAACATTTTAAAATTGTTATGGCATTAAGTTTTTGGCGATTTCTTTGAGATTTAAATTGAAGTAACTACACATTAAGCAGACACTCATTGTGTCTGGGATTACATATGATGCATGATATAACCCTTGGATCTTTTGAACAGTCATACATGTTTGTTTCTTGTGTACAGAAAATCACATTGCTTGTTGAGGCATCCTCACGAGAAAAGATCATTTGAGTATCACGACCAACAGATTGGTCACTCTTCTAATGAGAAGGACAACCATTAAGGCATCTTAGCAAATACAATCATGCACATATGCCCACATTGTGATTGTTCAAACAAACTATAAAAGAACCACAACAGTTGCATGATGTGATTTTCTTATATATACTTTTGCTTTTGAGTCCACTGCTAAGAACTAGATGTAAGTTCCCTAACAACAGAGCTAAAAACTTGATCCCTATCTTGTACGATAGTACTACGATGTATGTGCAATTAAATTATTAATTCTCTTTTCTTGTATTTCTTTCTTTACAACGGTGCCAAAAACTTAATTCTGAGGCAAGTAAGTGTACAAATTTTATATTTAATTATTGGGATACTACACAAGTATACGTACGTTATCAAGTAATATATGACATTTTTTATTAAGACTTGAAATATCAAACCTACATGGAGAACTACAAACTTTTAAGAAGATATTGATAACAAACTCTACTTCAAAAAAGAGTCTTAATCGAACTATAGATATTATGGTAGGAATAAAACTTCGATTCTTTTTGGCAATTTTAATAATGGAAAATAAAGTAAACAACTTCTTTTGTTAGTTTTGATAATTAAAAATAATGGAAACAACTAACTAAATTTAACTAGATTTTGGTAAGATGAAAGAAATATAAGTAAAATATCTTTTTCCTTATCATGAATCAGTAAATAATATTAAAACTCTATTGTGAAAGTATTTAAAATGTGTTGTGCCAAATAGGAGCAATATTACTCTTTACCCTTACTAGAGATGCTATAAAATACAATGGTTAATTTAAAGAATGAATAGCTCTTAAGACGAGCTAGGTAGGGAAGATACTAACCCTCACTCTAGAGTTCCCTCTTTTTCATCCACATAGGGGCTAACTTTTCATATCAAGACCTAAAATAATAGACTGAATTGGGGACTTTAGTCTATCACTCTAAAGTTCTATAACTCCACACCCTTCAAAATTTATTTCCCAATTTATTTTCACACAACTATAAGACTTACATTCTCATCCATTCAATCTCATGTGATTCAACCATTAGTTGACTGAGACAATACCATCACAGATCTTACATGTTCTCACAACAAATTCTAACATCTAAATTGGCCAAATAAAAAATTAAATGAAGTACAAGGATTAAGTCATCACAACTTATTCCAGCATTATAGATCAATACTTCAACAACTTCCATCCAATACTTAATTACTTATCATTTTAAGGAAAAAGACAAAGGAAATTACCCAAAATTCATGGAGAAAACACAACAACAATAAAGTTTAAAAGTAAAAATCATGTAAAAACACAAGAAGTCTAAATTAAATCCAAATACAGTCACAAAGATGAAAACTTATCTCAAATTCCTCTCCACCGAACTCTGGAGGTCCTTTTGAATCTCCTCATTTCTCTTACAATCCTCCTTTGGCCTGGTCGCCCAACCCTAGAGGGTTAAAAACTCTCTATCTCACTGAAAAACAATAATGGATTCTTACTTAGAACTATCTAATCACTTTCTCCTTCACTAAGAACGAGAAAAGTGAGAAGAAGCCTTAAATAAAATCCTCCAACTCCTTACTTTCTACACTCTAAAGTGTCCTAAGATTTTTATCTCTGTATCTGTCTCTATCTCCTCTCTTCTTATAATCTTTGAAGTGGTGCTTTGGCGTTTCTTCAAAATGTGTCCACTTTCAATGAATCTTTCAAATGTTGTGCCTTTTCAAGGGATATTTCAATATATTTTCGTGCGCATTAACTGTAATCCACATTTTCACCAAGAGTTGCTTCAAACACCCCTTCGAAATTCATCCAAAATTCCTTAAATTTTCAATATAACTACCTCTGGCGCGTAAGGGCAAGGTCATCGATGCTTAAGCACGATCTTCTCTGTCTCTTGGCATTTAAGTGTCAATCGTGGGCACTTAGGAGCCACAATTCATTTTTAAACCTTCTTCATTTATGCTCCAAATTTGATCATTTTTCACTCCTTTTACCATATTTCATCCATTTAATTGTACCTAAAAGAAAACACAGAAATAACTTCTATTGAAGAGCAATATCCTCAAAAATAGCTATAAAAATGTATACATAAATGCTATATTTTTTAGGTGTATCAAAATTCCTGAAACTTAAAATGTTACTTGTCCTCAAGCGACACTACAATCTTTCAAAACTAACATAAGCAAATTATGCAAATGAGTTTCTTTAGAATATTCAAAAATTTTGTTCTAGAAATATACAAGTCCAACTTTGAAAAAACTTTATTAAATGAGACCAACATAGAGTTTTGAAATATTTCATGTGAAGAAGATTGAAAATATGAGTTTCTATCTAGTTCATAGATACTTGTAGATTTACCAAAAATAGGTTTTAGGCATTCTATCTCCATCACAATCATATTTTATTAAAAATAATTATACTTACTATATTATATCCTTAAGCTTAAGAATCTAAAATTTTATACTTTAAAAACATCTGATGTGTTACTGATTAGCCACTAATCCTCAAGCTTCTCCTCCCTTTTCAAATATTATACAACACATTTTTTTTATTTTTCTTTTTCTTTTTCTTTTTCTTTCTATTTTTTTTTTAGGTGAGGATTACTACATCTAGAAAAGCTTTTAATGGTTTTGAATTCCATTCTTCCTTTCCTAAAGCAAAGGTTTGACATATATCCTTTACTTAAAATATAATAATAGTTTTGAAATTTATTTTTAATAAAAGAAATTTAAGTATTTAAAATAAATGCCTAATCCTTCTACATTTTTCAAAAATACAACTTCTTCTACTAAAGATAGTTACACAATATTTATCATTTTTACACTACAAATTTTTAACTTTAAATTTTTCTTCATCACTATAGATTTTAACTAAATTTTCTTACTCGTTTCTATATTGAATGTTTTAATTCCCTAATATAAGTTTATACACTTAATCATTTCTTCTCCAATCAAAAATAAATTTATTTGTAGCACATTTGAGAAGAAATAAAATTAAAGTTTTGAAAATTATTTTTCATCCCCTACAAACTTAAAGTTTTAATAAGGTAAAACATTTTAGTAAAATATATATATATATATATAGGCAAGAATGAAAACTAAAAATAACATGCTTACAGAAATTTATCATATCAAGTACGAAAATTAAAAACAAGATTAAAAAAAAATGATCAAATTTTCTTAATTTTAACATATATGAGATTCAACATACTTCTATACAGTGAAGGATAACATAAAAGTAATTAAACAAAAACCAACATAAATTCATAACTACAACATAAAGAAAACACTTGGTAGTAAATTAAAAATTTAAATATGAAGTTAGCAATATTTTAGACCTTCTTAGTATCTCTAGAATATGTTCTTTACAAACAAAAAAAATACAACTAAGCAACCATGTTCACACAATTACTAGCACAAAAAAAAAAAAAAAAAAAAAAAAATACTCATAACAACACAAATATATTTTTAAAGATCACAGCAGTATCAAACACAACAAAGAACAACACATATAATAACAACAATCCAAACATCAACAACAAACAATAACATATAAAAGAGTAGTAGTCAAAAAAACTACAACACATAAAGGGTCATAAAATTTAAAAAGAAAACATTCAGATCAATCCTCTTCGTCCTCCTCCTCTAGCTCATCATCATCATCCCAAAAATTCGTAGGCTCATAGTGAGAGTAAAGTGGAGATGAAGGAAATACTACACTTTGGTCACAACTGATAATGTGTTCCAAAGATGTGTGATATATTTCTTCATAATCACTATGTTTCTTTATATAAGTATCAATATGTCCTACATAATTCTCTAAATTTAGTTAGTTATTCACAGTGTACTTGATGTTATCTAACATCCTTTGTATTAATTGTGACTATGAATCAAGACTAGTTGACTGGCCTTGTCATGTAGATGCTTGTGAAGTAGAAGCACGAGAAGTAGAATACCTAACCTCTTGAAAATCCTCATCTCCAGCCAAAGATAGAATGCTTTGAATAAGATTTCACATTGACACTCGCAATAGGCTTTAGTGGCTGAAAAATCTCCTCCCAACTATTAAATCTTACACCAGCCTGCTCACATAAAGAAAAGATTAAGGTGTAAATCCCAATCCTGCAGTAGTTACAGCTCTGACATAACTACTTATATCCTGCTAGATTTAGAATCCAATATCAATTGGCTTTGACTGCTGAATACAATAGTTCAAAATGGCTCTCACTCTTATAACTTCACTCAGACAATTTGTAGGGAGTAGATGAGCTGAAATAAAATAGTGCCACGCTTTTTCCGTGGCATCATGCTTTGATGCAAGAAATTTCACTTAACTTCGTTGTTTTTCACAATCCTCCTCTTGCAGTCAATGAAGAAATAATCTCATCAAACTCTCCCTCGGTTGGATTATAATTTGAAAAAAAATATAACAAACCCATGGGTAACTGCTAAAATGAAGTGATTACCACAAGGGAAAAGCTACTAATTTTCATCCCACCATAACCTTATCTTCCTCTTCCTCAGAGAGATTAGCGTAATACTCTCAAACTACATAAATTACTGCTAAAGCAGAAAAGCTACAGAAACTTTCCCCCTGTCGGCAAACTGTCAAATTTTCCACTGCTCTGTATAGATTTTTAAAACACCACTTTTGAATCAACTATCTCGACTGCATCGTTACAGCATTGTCGGCGTTATTTCGGGAATTGGTTTATGAGGTTGCCCGTAAGAAGCTGTTGGTCGCTGGAATCAAAATCTCGTCACCCGCTTCGGAAGGACGTTGAAGTATGAAATCAAACTGACCTCATATTTTCATAGTTTAAAATGAAAGAGCATTGTACCTCAAATCTTGTATCTATCCTGAAGGATAAACATAAGAATTGAGGATGAGGCTCGATCAAAATAAACTAAGGAAAGTATTACGTCTGTTTAGTCTGTAAAACCTTTGTATTTGCCGACAAGTTCCCTTATTTATTATAAAGGATTAAATAGGGTTTATATTAAGCTGGGTTCAGACATACTTCCTATAAGGGCAAGCCCCTATAGTTAATTACATCCTAAATGACCAAAGTCACTTAAGAAGACTCTCGATAAAAAAAGGAAATATTCTTTCAAGGAATTTCAAAGGGTAGTACTCTTCAACGAAATCAGACATAGAGGTGTGCAAGGGGATTGGTTCAAATTTGGAACATTTTATTGTAAAATCCAAAGAAAGAAGAACTCGGGGATGTCATGGATACAGACGCAAACCTCAGTGACATCGCAAGCCTATCCTAGTGTTTGACTTCAACTTTGAGAAGAAGTATTTAAGTGTTTCATCCTGCAAATTTTATTATTTAGGGCTTACATTTGTGTGAAATGATCACACAAATACCCTAGAAGATATGAGGATTTAGGTCGTGACAAACGACAACCTCGAAATCCTAAGACGAGTTAGGGCTTATATTGTATAACAAGGTTATGCAAAGGCCTAAAGATAAGGTGAGGATTTAAGTTGCATAAGAAAACAACCTCGAAGTCCTATGGCTTTGTTGTTTAAGTCTAAGGAAGGAAGATTGGTTTAGCTGGTGAAGATAGGTTTTGCTGTTGAAGATGGCCGTGCTGCCCACCATGCTAGCTC
>NW_018218954.1:163677-163908 GCF_001263595.1 Phalaenopsis equestris
TGATTTGGATGAGTTGGCCTCTAGGTTTGATTTGGGTGAGGTACCATGGGAGTGGCTCTCAATTTTGGGCTTTTCCAGCCACTATGCTGGCCGGCCGGCCAGGGGGAGGTGATCAGGAGCTCAGAGAACCCAGAGGAATGCATCACAACAATTTAATGCAAATGTGCTTAGATTTGGCAAAGATATCTTAAGCATGTGCATTTTTGGAAATAAGATCCCTTAATTTGGGGA
>NW_018218954.1:168697-170172 GCF_001263595.1 Phalaenopsis equestris
CTTTACCATTCTCTTTATCATCCACTTTATCATTGGTGGTAATGGATCCACCTGGTCGTATCTGAGAATCCGAGGCGGATTCCCCTGTCTGTCGTTTGTAAAATTGTAGCAACATCCGCACTGGATGGTGATTCTTTCTTTTCCTCGCATCCACTTCTTCAGCTCAGAGTACGTTCTTTCCATGAGAATGCCTGCTCGACCTCTATCTCTCAAATCAAAGATGCAATTTAGGATGCTTCTTTCATCAAATTCAGAGAAAACCCTTGTATATAATTCCAGGCCCTCCAATATGTTGATAAAATTTCCTTGAACCTCTTCGTAAAATTTGAATTCTCTTTTGTTTACCATGCTTATTTTGTAATATTCCACCATACTGGGAGCTGGCAGCTATCTAGGATGTTCCTTCCTCCGAGCCTCGGCGGGAATCCAAACCGGTGCTGGTCGATCCGTAATATGAGATTCCGCCTCAAGCGGGATGTACGATCCTGGGCTCCGCGATGCGCGCTGGTCCGTCCCCAGTGGGACATACGGTTCATTTACCACAAATCCTGGAGTCTGAGACTCGTTGGTGCTTGCAGTATATTCTTCTAAGGTACTGAAACGTTGTAGATGTAAAACATTGCAGTCCGGGCATTCTACAAACGCGCCCGTGACTGATGTCCTGGCTGGTATCTCGATGTTGCATGTTGGGCAACCTTTGCACAAGATATCTGGGACTGGGGGTACAGTTGATCCTGTCAGAAATCCCGATTCTTCATCTGTAGTGGGCAGGCTGGCCGAAGTCTCTCTCAGCTCTGGATAGTAGATATGTCCCTCCGGAATGGGGGTAAGAAAACTGTTTTCGTTTCTTTGGCGTTCTTTGGCGCTTGCGCTCCTTTCGCAAAAAGGCTCTCTATTTCTTCCATCTTGCATTTCTGCATTGTCTTCTGCGGAGTGGTGTATTTGGTAGTTGTTCACTGTGGGCAGCTATTAAGCCCCTTGTTGGAGTAGCTATCATGGAGGGCAGTTGGCTGGGCCCCTCCATCGGATCTTGTTCTGCTATCAATCTCTTTGTTCAGTGCAAGGTTCCGGTAGTCCTGGAAGGCAAAGATCAACCTCTGTCCTGACATTTTTCTGCAGACGACAGGAAGAAACGTCAGTGGGCTGAAGTTTGGCATGAACAAGAACGAAACAAAGTACTCATTAAAGTAAATTTCAGTTTGTTTTGGTGAAAAAGATTACTCATTTTATGTGTGAGTTTATTTTAATTTAATGGAATATTTATATCCAACAGTAGAAAGGAGAACATGTGAAGTTCAAAAATTTTCTGAAAAATTTTCATTAAAATATAAGATTAATTAGAAAATTTGGACCCGGTCATAGACATACGGCCATATAGATAACCCTAAAACAATCAAGGTTTCAAAATTTCAAAGCAAGCAAAGGCAAGCAGAGGTAAGCGGCATTAAGCAGCATCAAGTCGTGTAATAGGTCTT
>NW_018218954.1:170287-170787 GCF_001263595.1 Phalaenopsis equestris
TAAATGTTTATATTTTGCAAATTCAATTGTCTTAGTGATTCAGTATTTGGAAACTTTAAGGATGTTTTAAATGACTTGACCCATGAAATTATTTCCAAAGGTTTGTCTGGTCATGGTAGACTTTCCAAAATTTTCTTAGAATTTAATAATCAATATGCTAATTTGCATGATTATTTTAAGGAAATAATATAAAATAACTTGAAAAATATGGATCTCTATATAAGGACCTCATCTGACTTTGGAAAAATCAGAGAATGTTCCCCCTTACAGAGGCTACAATAAGTAAAAATTACAAGCCAAGGTGATGTGTCAATATGCATGGAGAATCAGATGATTCCAGATAGTATTTAATTAATTAAAAATATTTTATGCAACTAATGGGCTTGAAAATTATTCACATTATTCTCCTCTGTTCACTGAGCAAGTGGGTATTTTTATTTTATTTTTGTGATTTTTCTACACAAAGTTATGTATTTTTGAAGTTAAGGGTATTAAATAAA
>NW_018218954.1:171021-172430 GCF_001263595.1 Phalaenopsis equestris
GTTCTCCCCCGTTCATTTGATACACGCTTGATCGAACGACTCTCCGTCATCGTCCCCGATGGAATGATCCCGTGCTCATCCAAACTAAAACCTTAAGAACTCGGCCTAGACTCAACCAAATCACTTCAGGTTTGATCCTATATCCTCGTCTAAGCGAGACAAACACATCTATATGGCTAAGGTACCATGAAATCAAGCTTAAGTAATGGAGAATCAAAATAAGCTCGGGAGGAGGAGGAATTTTATACCTTTGCTCTGAGAAGGGAGGCTTCCATCAGAGATGCTCAACACGCTTGTTGGGGTCTAAAGAGGCTAGAGATTGAGTCCCTGGCCTTAGTGTGAAGTCTAGGTGTTAATTTGACCAAGCTCGATTTCAGATGTTGGTCCAGAGCTATGGTAGAGGCTTTGTGGAAGGGGTATTTGATGAGGCTTTGGCTTCTTTTACTCTTGTGAAGGTGTAGGCATAAGAAATTAAAGTTTGGTGGAGTGTGGAGGTGTATTGGGTTATGTCCTGGTTTCCGACAGAGTTTCAAGCTCAAAATTGGGCTCCGACAATGGGGATGGGTGAGGGAAAGTCGTTGGAATGCAATGAGGGGATCTTTGGGAAGCTCTGAGTGAAGTTTGGAGAGGCCTCTCTAAGAAATTTTCAGCACTTAGTTCAATGGCCATGGAGGTGGCCTTTTATAAAAATGGGGTTATGGTGGCTGTCTTGGCCAATTAGTAGGTGTAATGTGGTGCCTAGGTGGAGGGCAGAGGAGCTCCATAGTTTGATTTGGATGAGCTGTCCTCTAGGTTTGATTTGGGTGAGGTGCCATGGGGGTGGCTCTCGGTTTTGGGCTTTTTCGGCCATAGGCTGGCCGGACGGCCAGGGGGAGGTGGCGAGGAGCTCAGGGAACCCAGAGGAATCCATCACAGCAATTTAATGCAAATGTGCTTGGATTTGACAAAGATATCTTAAGCATGTGCATTTTTGGAAATAAGATCCCTTAATTTGGGGGACCTTTGATCCTTGGCTTGATTTAGGTGGTTTCATGGTGTTTAGACTGTTCATTAGGTCCAGCTAATGGTTGTCGTGGAGTTAACTTGGTGGCTTTAAGGTGGTTTGGTCACATTTAGTGTCTGGGTCCAAGTGGATGCAAATGACCAAAGCTTGAGTTTGAGTTAGGCTAGCCATGTAAATTTTCCCAATTGATTGTTGCATTTGTTATAGATGATCATAAGGAACAACTTTGGTGAAGGATAGAAGTGGTTTTGAGTCTAATTGGGGGGGTCAATTTGGAAGAATTTTGAACTTTAATCAATTTGGTTATGTTGTGCTAGGCTTGGGTCTAGCTTGGGTTAGCCTTGGGCTAAGTCCAAATTGATTGTTGTAAATGGTCTATAGGGACCTCATGAAGAGTTTTCAACAT
>NW_018218954.1:172570-173121 GCF_001263595.1 Phalaenopsis equestris
ATTAAGTCATATGGTCAAAATTGGGGCTTTGACCCAAATCAAAATTGGGCTCAAATCATGGACCAATTGAGCTTGGATTTGGTTTAGTTTGGTCATATAAAAATTTAATTTGAGTTTATGATGGGAATTGGGGTCAATTGATATCAAATTGATGGACATTTGAGTTGGATTAGTAGAGATTTGGGTCTTTAAAGGGCAATTTGGGGATTTTGGTTAAAGATGGTCAAAATAACCAAATTGGGTCATGTGGTATTTGAAAGAAATGAAATTGGGAATATTTGGGATTTATTGGGAGTTTTTTGGGAATTTTTTGGAGATTTTGGGATTTTGGATTATGGAGGGGTATTTTGGTAATTTGGCCAAATTTGGTAATTTTTGGTAGTTTGGGTACTTTCAAGGTATTTGAAATGGTTTTTTAATAAGTTTGGGTATTTTGGTTAGATTTGGAGATTTTGGCCAAATTTGGGGTCCCAAGGGTATATAGGTAATTTGGGGGAATTTAGGGGCAAAATGGTAGGTTGGGTATCTTGGTAGAGTTGGAGTGCCAACCA
>NW_018218954.1:173324-177824 GCF_001263595.1 Phalaenopsis equestris
TTCACCCAAGGCCAACCTTAAGGTCCAGCAATCCTAAGGGTGACTCATCCTGAGTTTCCCCCACAGTGACCCCACCTACTAAGTACTTAGAGGTTAAGACCAATATGTGGAACTTCAAGTTGAGAAGAGAAGGGTAGAATTTCTAATGGTGAGGGTTCCATGACTACCTTTCTAGGAATACTCAACAGGAAAAGTCCTATGGCTAGACCCTAGGCTACTAAAGAGGAAGAACTAAACCTCAATATGAGGTCAACAAGCATATCGATCCAGAGCTTTTCAACTGAAAATTTTGCTTGAATAAAAAATGGACTTCCCTTTGCTCCTCTTCATTTTTTGTGACATTTTATAAAAATCACTTAATATTATCAATAAATCCTAAACTCAAGTCTAAATCATTAAACTTAATTTTAAAAAGCTAAAACTTTTATTTCCAAGTATTTTTCATAGATTTTTCTTAAGTTTTCACCATAAATAGTGATTTTCAGATAATTTTACAATGTACTCCAAATATTTGGTGAAAAAGAAAATTCTTAATAAAAGCGAATCTCTTACCTTGAGAAGATGAAATATAATGAATTTGGCTCAATTCCACGAAGAAATGTTCAACTTTAGAGGTGCCCTAAATCCAAAAGCATGAACGCTAGAGAATGAAGACGATGTCGAGGATAAAAATGGTGATTTTTGGTTAAATTTTTAGATTTTAACCATTCACAATTTGGATTAAGTGAACCGACACTTAAGCGCGACTGGTTCGGTGCTTAGGCTCCAACCTTTTGGGTAACCTGCGCTTAAGCATGCGGTTTTGGTGCTTAGGCACCCGTGCACAAATTTTAATACTTTCGACTATTAAGTTAAATGCACATCATGCCTAAGTCATCCACCCCTATTAGGTTTTATAAATCTTAATAACTATTTTCTTCCCCTTTTATTCTCCTCTTTCTCAAAATTCACAAATTTTCTCTATTTTGATTCAACATTAAATAAGACATAGTTTTTCACACAAACAAACACTTTCAATAATTTTTCAAAACCAAATACAAACACAATTTACACATATTTTCTTCAATCCAGAGATTCCTGGATGAGATATCTTCTAAACACTTCAATTAAAATATAAAAAAACTTAACATCAAAACACATAAAACAAACACTAACTCTCAAACATAATTCCATTCTCCTTCTGGTGGAACATGTCCCGACCTTTCACTTGTTTCTCCTGGGGCATTTGGAATATAGATTTAATAGAACGGATGGCGATGAAGAACTCTCATTGAGTCTTCTTCAATTCAATAGTTTTTCAAATACATCGCCTTGTCCACTTCTTCTATATAACTTATACGGTTGGATTGTATCTTAAGTTGTCGTCTGATATGCTCCAAGTGTGTGTTACTCTCAATCACTTTTGCTTCAATCGATGCCACATCAGTCTCAATTTTGGCAATTTTCTCCACTACTCCTTCTATACTAATGGCTATGAATCTATTGTATAACTCTTCCATACTTTGACTCACAACCACTTCTTAATGGTTTCTTCTTTCTTCTTTATTTCAATCTCCAAAGAAGATATTTTTGCAAGTTCTCTCACTTTCTCTCTTCACTTAGACTTTAGGAAGAAAATTTGAAGTGGGTCTTCATTCTGAAGCTATTTATAGGCATTGGATAAAGCGTAGACCCACTAATCATGTTCACAAACCACCAAATAATGTTTAAAGTCACTAAACCACATTAAATCCTTCTAGAATATTAATTCTACACGTTTATTTAACTACCGCGCTTAAGCGCCTAGTGTTAATGCATAAGCATCAGTGATTACTTTAGCACTTGCCTGCTTAATGTCTAAATATGAACTATAACACGTTTAAGTAATCAACTAAGGTCTTAGAATCCTCATTATAGCATTATATATTCTGAAATACTACCACATTATTCTTAACCAAACACAAAATCATATCATTTAAAACAAATACACACAGATAACTATAGGTTGTCTCCCACAAAGCGCTTGGTTCTAGATAGTCTGCCCAATGTAATCAGTGCTTATTCTTGTTGACCCAACAACATAAGATCATTTAATTTAAGTTTATCCCCTAAAAAAATAGGTTTCAATCCTTGACCAGTCATTTTGAATTTTTTCTCAGTTTTAGGATCTTTGATATCGACAGCTCCATAGGGATAATTATAACAATAAATGGGTCCATCCATCTGGACTTAGGTTTTAATGAAAATAATTCTAATCTTGCATTATATAACAAAACTTGTTTCTTTGGCTCAAAATTTTTAGTAAGAATCCTTCGATCATGCCACATCTTCATCGTTTCTTTAAAAATCTTAGCACTCTCATAAGATTCATTCCTTATCTCTTCAAGCTCATTTAATTGTATTAGTATTTTCTCACCAGCATCTTTTAAATTATAATTGAATTCCTTAATAGACCAAAATAATTTATGCTCAAGTTCAACTAGTAAATGACAAGCTTTCCTAAATATTAGCCTATATGGGGACATTTCTATAAAAGTTTTATATGCAGTCCTATAAGCCCACAAAGCATACTCAAGTTTGACTGACCAATCCATTTTTGTTGGATTCACAGATTTTTCAAAATTTTTTTTAATGTCATGATTTGAAAATTTAGTCAAACCACTTGTCTAAGGATGACATCAAGTGGCAATTTGATGGTTAATATGATATTTCTTTAATAATTTTTCCCTTGTTGCATTTCTAAAATGACTTCCAACATATGTTAAGAACACCCACAGCAGCACAAATCTATAAAATATTTTCATTCTTATAAAATTTGCAACACTTTGAGCATCACATAAATGTAAAATAACAAATTCTATCCATTTGGATACATAGTCTACTGCTAACAATATATATAAATTTTTGAAAGATTGTATAAATGATCACCTGAAATCTAATCACAAAACATCAAATATCTCAACTTACAACATAAAATTGAGGGGCATCTCATTTCTTGTAGAAATATTACTTACACATTGACATCGATCACAAGCTGTGATATAAGCATTAATATCACTAAAGATTGTAGGCCAATAAAATCTAGATAGTAAAATTTTGTATGTTATTTTATCTATTAAAAAATGTCCCTAAAAATCATAATCATGAAATTTTTTGGATAATTTCAGAAGTTTCTTATAAAGGTACACATCTTCGAATAATTAGATCATTTCCTTATTTATAGAAAAATGGGTCATCCCAAAAATAAGTCTTAGCTTCAGATAAAAATTTTCTCTTCCGTTGATATGTCAGTCCATATGGTATATTATCACTAACAATAAATTTTGCAATGTCAGCATACCATGGAACACACCACACATTAATATTGAAAAATTTTTCATCTGGAAAATGTTCACTAATTTCTTTATAATAACAAAGTGATTTTTCTAATTCAAGACTAGACAGATGATCAATAATTTGATTTTTAGCTCCCCTCTTATCTACTATTTAAAAGTCAAATTCTTGCATAAGAATAATCCATCTTATGAGACTTGGTTTAACATCATTATTTTTCATTAAATATTTAGAAGAATAATGATTTGTATGCACAACACATTTTGTTCTAATTAAATTTGATTTGAATTTATCAAAAGAATATGCTTTTGCTAATAACTCTTTCTTAGTTGTGGTAAAATTAATTTGAGTTTATTAAGAGTTATACTAGCAGAGTAAATTACTTTAAAAATCTTACCATGTTTTTGTCCTAAAACATCTCCAATAGCATAATCTCTTGCATCACACAACAATTCAAAAGGTTTTTCCAAATCTGGTGAAATAATAATTGGTACAATTACTAATTTTTCTTTTAATAGAGGCACTTCTTATCAAAATTAAAAATGACATCTTTTTCAAGTAATCTTGCATCACACAACAATTCAAAAGGTTTTTCCAAATCTGGTGAAATAATAATTGGTACAATTACTAATTTTTCTTTTAATAGAGGCACTTCTTATCAAAATTAAAAATGACATCTTTTTCAAGTAAATGTCATAGAGGTTTAGCAACTTTTTAGAAGTCTTTAATATATCATCTGTAGAATCCAAAAAAACTCCTAATTTCTCTCACATTTCTTTAGTGAGTGTTGGCACTATTTATGGTGTGGGGTTTGCCCGTAAGAAGCTGTCGATCATCGGAATTGAAATCCCGTTGCCCGCTTCGGAAGGACATTTTTAAAAATTTTAGTTTTGAAAAAGACCTGTATCTACACGAAGGATGAACACAAGAATTGAGGGTGAGGTTCGATCAAATAAACTAGAGAAAGTTATGACATCCATTTAGTCTGCGAAACCAATATATTGGCCGACAAATTCCTCTATTTAACATAAGAAATTAAATAGGGCTTATATTATGCTGGGTTCGGGAAAAGCTTCCTATAAGGGCAAGCCCCTATAGTTAATTACATCTTAGATAACTGAAACTACCTAAGAATACTCTCAATAAAAATCAATAAAATTATCTTCAAGGAATTCAAATGGTAAGGAC
>NW_018218955.1:0-8027 GCF_001263595.1 Phalaenopsis equestris
GACCTCAACCAAAAGTGAGGTCAACAGTATCTTTAGCCTTTTTCAAATCAATCTTGATAATTAAGTTTGTCCCCCTACGCCTTATATCTATATCAGCGACTAATTCTTAAGCCATAAGTTTATTGTTAATAAGGTTCCTACCCTTGTTAAAAGCTACTTATTATGGAAATATCAGCTTAGGTAAGTGATATTCCTAAAAGATAGTGGTTTTAGACACATTTTTATACATATTTTTGAGATATTGCATTTTAGTGGAAGGTATTTTTCTGTTTTTCTTTCAGGTACACGTAAAAAGGTGAAAAATGCTTAAAGGAGTGAAAAAGGATCAATTTTGGAGCAAATAGATGAAAAATGTACAAAAGTGTTTTGGCGCCCAAGAGCCAGATCCGACGCTGAAGCACCGGGTAAATAGAGAAGGCCGCGCTTAAGCGCTAGAGGACCCGCGCTTAAGCGCCAGTGGCATTTACTAGACGAGTAAAGTCGGTTTTTATGAATTTTGAAGAGGTTTTTGAGGCACTCATTGGCTTAATAGGTTGTTATAACCACCATGAACAAATATTATCACGAAAAAATGCATCTCTTGGGAAAGTACATCGAATCTAAACATATTTTGAAGAGTTTTCAAGGCACCTTTCGGAATACTATAAAAGAAAGAAGGGAGCACATTGCAAAGAGTCCTGAAACACTTGGGAAATTTTGAAAGTTCATCAATTTGGGGAGTTAGTTCGAAGAGATTTTCAAGCACCACTTTTACTTTTATTTTATCTTTTTTGTTAGTTTATTTTGAGTGGCTGTCAGAGTTTGATGGAGGAATTGAGATAAGTTTTTATCTTTTGTTTTAGACTACTTTTGGTTTTAATTGAGACTTGTTGTTGGTTTGACAATGATTTCTACTTTTAAACTAAAGTGTGGTTTATTTTCTACAAGAATTCTGAGTAGTTTCTTTATCTTTCTTCTTAAAATGATAAGTAATTAAGTGTTGGATGGAAGTTGTTGATGGATGGATGGAAGGGTTTTGTTATTGGGTTGACACACTTTATGCTTACTGTTTTTATTACTTTCAGCTTTTTAATAAGGGAAAAAATAATTCTACTTTATCTTGGAAGCACTCTTGCGCTGGAAAATGTATTGGCAGTGGCTTCATCTTTTGTCCTGGGCAATGTATGAGGGGTAACATGGTTTTTACATGAGACTTCATTACTCACTTCAAAGTGACAGGTTAAAGCCCCCAACTAGGTTTATTATATTAGGTTTTGATACGAGATGTTAAGCCTCAGGTGGAGGGAATCGAGACAATTCTAGAGTGAGAGCTAGTATCTTCCCTGCCTAGCCAGTCTTCAGAACTATTCAAACTTTAAATTAGCCAATGTTCTTTATAACATCTCTAGTAAGGGTAAAAAATATTTTTGCTCCTATTTGGCACAACACAATATGCATACTTCCACAAAAAAATTCTTATACTTATTATTGATTCATGATAAGGAGAAAGATATTTTCATATTTAGTGTTTTTCTCTTACAAAAACTCAAGTTATTTTTTTAAGTTTGTATTGTTTTTGTCAAGATATTAAAATTACCAAAAATATTTAAACTTTCTTTACTGCAAAAAAGTCTTTAGTTTAAATAATTATCTTTTTAAAAATAAAAAAGTTTTCCAAAAAGTGCATATTGTAAAAAGTGCATATTGTATATCTTCCAGTGCATATTGTATATCTTCCCTATTGGTTCGACATTCAGGTCTTATTCAAAAAGTCCTATATTACTTGATAACGATACGTATACTTGCGTAGTATCCCAAAATAAATTAAAATTTAAATTCTTATTTTTCTTCAGTATCAAGTTTTTGGTTTTGTTGCGAAGTAAAGAAATATAAGTGAAAAATATAATCAGAATTATTGTTATACTATTGCATATAAGCAGTTATCGGGGATGAGTAAGTGAGGTTGAATTTTGTCAACCATGTTCTTGTTGATAACCTTGGATAAAATAATGGTAAGGTTGATTAGTTTGAAGTGATTTTGACACTCCTTGTCATTATTTTTTGGAATTAAGGTGATGGTAGAGGTTGTGAAATATTTCAATGGCTCCTACTACATATATATCATATAAAGTAACTCTAGATAGCTTTGAATACATCTTTTTTATGATATTTCGACAATGTTTGTAAAATAATGCAGTGAATTCATTTGGGCACTTGAAACTATTAATGTTGCTAATGTCCTCCTAAATTTTAAATTCAGAGGGAATGTTCACAAGATTCAAACCAAGTTGATTTCTATAATCGTCAAACAAATTACTATCCAGATTATCAAATTACACAAGTTTGTAAGTAAATAGTTTTTGAAATGGTCCAACCCATCTCTAATAATTTTCTTCTGATAAACTAACCAATTACCTTCCTCATTGGTAAGAATTGCATTCTTTTGTCTTCTACTCTTAATGCAAGTCTGATAATACTTTGGATTTTTGTCTTTGCTAACAAAGTAAGTTGAAATAACTTTTATTTTAGCATATCTTCTTCCAGTTTAATTACATCTGGTAGATCAAATTGGGCAACAAATAGTTCCAATTCAAAAACATCCTCACAAACTTTACCTTCCAATACACATACTTTCTCTTCACCACATTTGAACTTCTGAGATATATCTCCAAACACCTCCCAGTTCTAAATTCTTAATTTCTTAGTTACATTTTTTGTAATGCCCAAAATATATACAAAGCATTGACACGACCCTCCTTTATGTTATTAAAGAAGTTAGCATGATTAGACAAGGTGTTGAGTTATCTAAAAGGAGATACTTTTGAGCTTATGTAAGGAAGCACAAGGGTGTGGTCAAAAGCAACTTTGCATAAATGTTGAACTTCAGAATGTCGAAACATGTTGAACCACATTTAATTAGTCAAATTTTGTCCAGTCTTTCAAAAACTTTTCACTTACTCCATGTAAGTGGAGGGCCTGAAAATCCTAAATAAATAATCCACCCTCTTCAATTACTTCATTGAAATTATTAATCATTGGTTGGTTTGTCTTCCCATCTTCCTTTTTCTCACCTTGACATGTGATCTTATATAAGTCTCTCCCAATGAACCAAACTACATCTGAATTTTTGCTAATATTATGAATAAATCTTCTAAGTTCCTTTCATGAAGCTCGAACAGTCATCATACACAAAAGAAGAAAAGCACTTATAAGCAACAAATTATTACTTCACACAAATAAATCGACATTCATTAACAAGAATATACACATTGAGTTCCTTTCTACAAAAAAGCTAAATTTGTTATTGTATTTCAAAAAATGGTTAAAACTCCACAAACTCCTCACATTTTTCAACATGATTTTGTGCACCACGAGAGGTTCCAAAATTGAAAAACATAAAATTTTATGGAACTTTATAAAATTTGTAACTCAATTAGAGGAATTAGGATTTGTAATTCTTCCATTCCAAATGAAGAGTTTAATCATTGTGCAAAGACTTAATTTTTCTATTTAGCCTAAGAAAAGATTTTCCAAGTAATAAATCAATGTTTCTAATGCTTAATTCCCCTTTACCCATAATGATATCATTAGGATTGAGATTCCTCAGTTCTTGAGCCTCTCTGGTCTTCTTTCTCTTTGATTTTTGAGTAATCCACTCCTCTTTCAATTCCTACCTAGCAACATTCAAAATTTCAGCCTCCATTACATCCTTTTCAGTTAGTGTAATGTTTCTAGAAGTTTCTTTCCTCTCTAAATCATCATTTTTAGTAATGATAAGATATTGAAATTCCTCAACAACATTGATTTATTGAGTGTTTATCTGATTGTCTTGCGTAAGAGCTCCTCTCAATTATCTACCATAGAAGCCACAACTTTAGCTATTAGCCTTTGTTCTCCAACCCAATTCCCTCCCAAATTGCTTTGCTTTTCCTTAACATATTCAATTAACTAATTTTGAGGATCCTTTTTTAGTTGATGGGTTGTTCATACATGTGAGGAATTTGTTACAAATTAGTTAATTGGGTTCCTCCAGGTTATTATCACAATGGTCACCAATATTCTCTCAGATTGATTTTTGTATGCCTTTTTCTCCACCCCTTGAAGTTTGTCCTCTCCTCAGCTCAAAATGTGATATATAATAGCATTCCAACGGATGTGCAAATATCCCACATCTACTACAATAGTATGGTTTCTGCTCAACCACCACTTGTTCTCAGTATCCATTAAATAAAGAGCCTATCCATACCTCCTAAGCTACTGGTAAAGTGATCTCTTTCTCCACTAGATATAGTTTCATGGTTCTCCCAAAGATGGAACCAAATGAGAACAAAATTTGTTTGTTAAATAGATGAAGTTTGAGCTTAGAAAACTTGAACCTGATAAGAATAATTGAAGGTTCATAATTTGGATCAAAATTAGGTGATCGTTTAAGCACTTTCATACACACATTGTCAATATGCAACAACTTTTAAGAGAAAATTTATTTGTCTCCCATCAATTAAACTTACATTCTGCTCTATCAACAATCTCATATCATCAAAAAAACTTTCTTATGATATCCATCTTATGATGCACATAGGTGCATTTGCCAACTAGTGTGAATTTCAGTGGTTCAATAAACTTAATCTTATCAGTTTCAGATAAAATTAAATTTGTCTTACCATTTTTCTCCCAACCTTATGAAGAAGCCCATAGTAGCAACCACTTTCAAATTTTCATGATAATAATGAGGATAGATCAAAGAAGTGTTGTCCAATGCCTGTGTGGAAGTGCTTTTGTCCACAATATCAGCAAAGGAAGGCTTGCCCGTGGTTGATAAGCTTCTACACCAATGGAAAAATAAACTCGTTCGGCCAAACCATATCAGAGCAAAGCCATACATTTTTGTTTTACTCACATAACATATCCTTCTATTATAAATATACTTTATTTTATTACATATTTATAAAGATATAAGATTGGACATGTTATGTAGAGTCAAGCTGATAATAGTTATTCTCAAAGAGTGTTTAAGAAATCTTACTACATTGGTCGTTATTCGTATGTATGTTATTATGACACCCTATTTTGATTACCTTTTGTATATATCTTATTTAATTACTTTTTTTCTTTTATTTACTATCATATATATATCATTTGGATTTTGTATACTTTATGGTAGAATTGTAAGATATATTTTTATTATTAGTTTAAATAAATTGTTAACAGACTAACAATGCTAATGCATTCATAAAATAACCAAGTTTTCACATATAAATTTTTTTTTCATTTAAAGATAGATAATCTAAATATCATATTATTTTTCTTGGGATAGTGCTTCTTATATAATTATGAATTTCTAATATAACTATAGGAGTATGGTGTGCTAGGCAAGGTTTTGAAAACTAGATAAGACATCAAAAAGAAAGAAAATGTTGAATATTCTAAGATAAAATTGAGGTAGAAAAAATGATATACTAATATTGAATTTGTTTGATATTAATTAAAGCATATGATAAGGATGCATTTAATTATAGATTGATTAACTATTAATATGTTTAAAAGTGCATAGGTATTATAAATATAGATAAATGTATACTAATTTTATTTAAAAATGAGAAGGTTTATAATATAAATGCATAAATATTAATAATTTTATAACATATTTATAAATTTATGTATTACAATTCAAGTAACCCAACCTAGTTTCTAACTTATGCAATTATTCACATTGCTAATTTAGTCTTGTATCAAAAGGTGGTGTTAATATTATGAAGTTTAGATAGAAAATACAAAGATTCATGATTAAAGCTTCTAGCTAGCTCCCTCAATTAGTGGCCAATGTTGGTTACTCAATTTGCATGTTGATCAAAAAATTTTATTACGCATAGGTTTTTTTTTAAATAATTCTAAAGTTTAAAATTAAAATATTTAATTTTAAGCTCCATGACTTGTTAAAGCTTTCTTTAAATGCTCAAAATATTGATTCCCTTAAAACTTAATGATAACAAAATAAACTAAGATTGAGCCAAGCTAAAACTATGCTTATTTGGTAAGAAGCTCAAATTTCTATAGTCACTAGCTCAACTCAACTTGATTTTGTTATAACCATTAAAATATTGATTAATGGTACTTAAAATCCAAGTGGTTTATAAAACCTAGATCAATTCAATAGTTAAATGACCAAACCTCAGATTATCAACAGTTCTCACCCATTCAATTTTATGTCAATTTTTTTTGTCTCAATGTACCCACCATATGACAAATCCACCACCAGATCAATTGATCTAGCTACTTTGAATGAATTTAAACGGCTTCGATACTAGGTAGTAGAAGTCCGTGCCTATATAAAATTGTAGTGTTGTTACATAGCTATAGTTATGTATTATTTAGCTATTTTATGCTATTTTTATATAATATTTCTTATATTATTATAAATCTTTCTTAATACATCATAAAAAAAATTTTTGCGTATTAATTAAATATCATATGAATAATTTTTAATAATGTGATTTTTGGTATCTAAATATATATATGATAATCTATGTTTGTTGATTATAATAATAACTAATTGAATTCTAGCTTGATAATTTGAGATGATGGATCATTATATTCCTAGTCAAGGTTTATTCTATCATTTTCTAGACTTCGTAAGATTAAACATCCCCACAATCGTGTCTCTTTACATCAGTCACATTAATCATCCTAAACTATATATATCTCTTCGAAACCAATTACCCTCATGCAAGAATTTATTCTGATTGAGATAATTTAAGACATTGTCGTAGAAACTGTAACATTGATTTCATGTCTTCAAACTCTTTGTAGCTTTCTTGGGTATCTGTTGAAATCTTCATTAACATATCTTTTAGAGTGGAGATATGTTCCTAAGTTTCCTACAAATCCTCTTCCAAGTCCTTGACGTGATTCTGCACCTCAAAAAATTTAGATTCTAAATGTGCCATGCATTCTTTTGCCATCACAATT
This sequence comes from Phalaenopsis equestris, assembly GCF_001263595.1. Classification (NCBI taxonomy): domain Eukaryota; kingdom Viridiplantae; phylum Streptophyta; class Magnoliopsida; order Asparagales; family Orchidaceae; genus Phalaenopsis; species Phalaenopsis equestris. The sequence goes on from NW_018218955.1 coordinate 6,946, forward strand.
TCCTCCTGAACTACTACGAGCTATTCCTGAGCTTGCTTAACTCCTCACAAGCATACACCAACCATAGCTTGAGCAACTTCTATAACTGAGAGAATTAACATTTTTAAAAACTTGAGATGTGATTGCAAGTTCTATCACTAATTATTTGCTATCAATATTGGTCGTCAGCTCACCCTCCATTGCTTTTCCTCACTAACTTTTTCTTCATCAATATCAAGATTCATTGTCCCATTCACCTTCAAACACTAAACATTGACAAAATCATAGAGCCAAACATTATCAAATAATTCATATTACCTTTAGGGGTGAGTTTGCCAATATATGACATGCTTCCACACGTCGAGCCCATAATGCTTTCAACGATCTCACCTACCTCTTTGATGGAGGGATCCTTGGGATTATTATTGGGTCAAGCCACACTGATTTGTGGCCATTTCTATATAAAAGCATCGAGAGAGATAATGACATCAGTTCAATCAAAACAAACACATTATAAAACATAAAAAAATGATATTTAGTTACTAGAACTAAGCCCCGTGAGAGCTACCAAGTTGGATCATTTACAATCATTCAAAGGATTAGAAACTTAAGCCCCTACAATAACCTTTAGATCAACATATTTTGTTTCTTAAGAAAAAGATAAAAAGTAGGTGATGTTGCCATTTCTTTGGTGCCACTTCATTCAGATTGATCCACAAAAATAGAACTGGAGTCAATATACTTCCTATGGGATGGCATAATAGTCCCTGCAACTCAACGTGCTTCAAACTTTCAATCTCTCCATTCTTTCCATTTAAATCTTACTCATTTTGGAATGCCCTTCTTTTTTTCTCTTCTAATGAACAATCATTCTCAACTTTTCCTCAAGAATGTACATTTTCTCTTTTGAGATTTTCTCCATCATAAATGTTGACCTCACTTTTGGTTGAGGTCTAGAAACTTCTTTAGTAGCCTAGGTCTAGCCATAGGACTTTCCTATTGACTAGTCTTAGAAAACTAGAAAAGGTATCCTCACCATTAGAAATTCAAAACTCTTCTCTTTACTCAACTTGAAGTTCCACATATTGATCTTAACCTCTAGC
>NW_018218955.1:9289-9699 GCF_001263595.1 Phalaenopsis equestris
GTCATAACTCATCCTAGACTCTAGGGTTAAGTTTAAAGCCAGCCATCCACCCATGGTTAAGCTTGATATTTATCTCATGGGTAAATATTTATAAAAAATTTTTTAAAGAGATAAGGAGGGGGTTAAATAAAAGTAGTTGCCATACCACATGTCCATACCCTATGGTGCAATTTTTACTAAGCATCATAAGCTTTAACCTTGATCTTACCCTTGGTTAGCCTCTTTAACCCAAGCTAAAGCCCAAAACCGTGAGCCCCTACATGGCTAATACCCAAACTCATGCCAAGAAGCCACCTCAGCCCAAATTGAGCTGAGGGATCCTCTGCTTGACACCTAAGAAGTGGGGCTAACCCCTCCATTGGCCAGCTAAGCCTCCCATTGGCCAATTTCTATAAAATCCACCCCACGGC
>NW_018218955.1:13792-24707 GCF_001263595.1 Phalaenopsis equestris
TAATTTTTCTTGATTTTTATCGAGAGTATTCATAGGTAACTTCAGTTATCTATGATGTAATTAACTATAGGGGCTTGCCCTTATAGGAAGCTTTTCCCGAACCCAACATAATATAAACCCTATTTAATTCCTTATATTAAATAGGGGAACTTGTCGGCCAATACATTGGTTTCGCAGATCAAATGGATGTCATAACTTTCTTTAGTTTATTTGATCGAGTCTTACCCTCAATTCTTGTGTTTATCCTTCGGGATAAATACAAGATTTGAGGTAAAGCGCTTTTTCATCTAAACTATGAAAATTATGGGGTCAGTTTGACTTCATCTTTTTCAAAACTAAAATTTTTAAAACGTCCTTCCAAAGCGGACAACAGGATTTCAATTCCGATGACCGATAGCTTCTTACGGGCAAACCCCACACCAAAAATAGTGCCGACAATAGAAAAATCAAAATATTTATTAACTCTATGGTAAAATTAAGGAATGAAGAGGTGAAGCTTTTTTGGCTTCAACGATGCTCACACAATTATTATATACCACATAGAGAGTTAATGCATAAATTTTTTTAATCAAACCACCAAAATTAAATTTACCTTTAGTGACACTCTAGTTTTCCTTTTATGACAAAGCAATGATACATTAAAAAACATTAGAGGGATCCATGTTTCTCACATTTCCTACAATATGAAAATTATCCTCTGACAAAGAAAAAGATCAGAACCACCATAACTTCCATGATAAGAAAGTCTAGATCTCTTATCTTTGCACTGTACTTCTTCAAGTTCTTGGAGCACGTGCCTCTTGGTTACTATAATAAGTCACATTCTTCATTTCTCATTCAAAAACATGCATCATCGTCAGATGTAGCTCGAAAAATAAAAAAATTCTTCTGCACCCAATATTGGTCAATAACAACAACAACAACAACAACAACAACAAAGCCTTAATCCCACTATGTGGGGTCGCTACATGAATCCTTTTTCTCCATTGTGTCTTATTTAGTGTCATATTTTCATTTAGTTCTAATATACACCCAATATGGGTCATAAAAACAAAATAAGTAGCTTCCTTCACCTAAAAAGTAATGGCTCTTAAATAGGAAACAATTCACAAATGTTCAAGAGCTCTCCCAACTACTCCTTATAAGTGTAGCTACAATACTCCCAGAGGAAGGAAAGTTTGAGCTCATTATCAAAATCTTATGACTATTCTCCAAGGCATGATCGATAAAGCTTAGTGGTTGTGGAAACTACTTTTCTGATTGAATATGATTTAATCTCTTATCGAACCCTGATTGGATAAAGCACTTACTGCGATCCTGTCATTTCACTAGAAACATATAAATGTGTCCATTTTTCTTCTCATTCTTATAATATTCCATTGAAGAGCTAAGAGATTCAGAGAACTAAATATACATATAAAGTGGATTTCTTAAGCTAACAGGGAAGCCCAAACACTGATGGGTCTTCTGGGACTACTGGATCAAACACAATTGTCATGCACCTAAAGATTAGCTACAAGTCAATTGTATTTGCCAACCACATCCATCGAAGTTACATCTAAAGGACTTGCTTGTCAAAAGAAATTGGTGCTTCTCTTACCAAGCTCGTTGGTATTCTTGTTAGCAACTCCTCCTAAGCTCACCAATACTCATCGAGTTCCTTCACTGAGCTCGCTCGCACCTATCAAGCTACATAGAAAAGTTTGCTAAATTATCTTTCAAGGTTGCTTGCATGGCAGAAAGAAGAAAACTCCAACCTACACTATCCATACCCACTTATGAGTTGCTTGATACCCATGACAATATCTCATCAACAACTAATCTTACTATGGCTCGTATAATGTGTCCTACAATTAGTTATATATATATATATATATTGGTGATCAAATTATTAAAATGTGTTGATGTTTTAGATATCTCGGGTCTATTGTTTAAAGTGATGGTGAAAGTAATCACATCTCTTCATCCATGGTCATCTTTCACTCGTCATTTTCCGTACTTTCCACACTTTGTGTAACTTCTTTATAATTATATTGAATATTATCTTTGGTCGCTAGAAGAGCATATGCTATTTAGCTAGCTTTACGAGCTATTATGCGCATAATCATCTTTGATCTACTTGCAACAATAGATTGTGATTGTTTTGTCTAATATATGGAATCAGTGATTTTTATTCTTTACATGGAAATATGTGAGACATTTTTATATCTCTGTGTGTGCACGCGTGCGTGTATGCGTGTGTGTTGATGTATGCAATCATAGTCGACAATAGGTTTTTAAGACCATACTTCCTTCAGGGTTTTTTCGTTTAGTAATTGATTTTGGGAGTCCATTGATATTAAGACTTCGTTTGAGAGAGTGATGTGCCTTCGTTCTGTTCTAGAAAATGCTGAGAGAATGCCTTCCATTTGTTTGGTCGTTCGACTTCTCCAAAAATGCTTCTACGTGAACGCCATCTATCTCTATTTTCGGATCGCGATCTAGGAGTTCCGTTCCACTGGTTTGAGGAGCGTTCCATTGTTTTAGAGAAAAGTTGTTTCAGAAAAAAAAATTGTTCCAAAATACCTTTATTGGGCGAGGACGACGCCTTTAACCGGCGAGAACGATGAAGGAGAAGAAATTGGAGATCATTTATGAGAGCAGTCTCCACGTGAGAAGAAAAGGTAAAAATTTGATGAAAGCAATCTGGACGAGTGCTCTGCATGGGAAGTTTCCAATGGAGAAGAGAGGCAGTGGAGATGGAGTTAGTGAGTGTTAAAAAAAAAGTTTTGAGGAAGAAGATGATTATACAGTGGGCAAAGTGTTCCATCACTTAGTTGGAAATAGGAAAAAAATAGGATTATTTTTTTTTTCTTACATCACATCATAATTTTTACTATTTTAAAAATTAATATGATAGTTAAATTTTTGAAAGTTAAATTTTCTTAAATTCTGAAATAATATGTTTATGAGACACGCCTATATCTATTAATATTTGTGTTAAAAAGCACATAAAATTTGTTATCAAAACACTGGGATCATTTTAAGGATGACAACTTTATATTATCATTTATTGTTAAGTTGTTTTTAAAGAAGCTTTTATCAAAGGAAAAACCCTCTTAAACAAAGCCTAAAACTAGCTTATGATAAGTCTTTTGCCCAAAATGCCTTGCTGAATTTGGATTGGGATGGTTTACACAAACATTATCACCCAAGGCATGATTCATCTATTTTATTATGCCATTATGTTGTGGTATGCCTTACATGGTAAAGTTTCTGATTATTCTTCCATGTTAAAAATAATTTGAAGTGGATTGAACTCGTATTCCCCTTCATCATCATATCCGAGCTTTATAATTTTTTTGCATGCCTAGCTTTCTATAATTTTTTTCATTTAGGAATGATATCCATAATTTCATCTTTGTTCGTTAGGGTGTATATCTAATTTTAGCCTGTGAAATATCAATAAAGGTAATAAATTAATGATTATCTTTAAAGGAAGCATTTTGAGATGGTCCCCATGCAGCAATATGCGTGCAGTCAAATCTTTCCTTGGTACAAGTAATTGCAGTCCCAAATTACTTTTTTGTTTGCTTGGCACCTTTTAGTAAACATTTCCTTACCAAGTTTCACTGAGCCTTTTCATCATGCCTGAACGCATATGCTAGAGTCGTGATGTATCAAATGAATCATTATTTGAACTGGTGCAGACAAATGCCTTTTAAGTTACTATGTGTCAATCAGGAAAATCTAATTTTTTTTCTATGTACCCTTCATGGTCAAAAGAGCTCTCATATCAACCTTCAAAACTCTACCTTCTTTGATCACCTTATAACCAATAGAGTTTAGGATCCCCATTTATATCAATGTTTTTCATGTATAGAGTATATATAACTCATGTAAGTTATCTTTATTATACCATAAGACATCTTTAGATTTATTGTCCATATTTCTCCTAGTTAACAAAAATTATTGTTGCTAATAGCATAACTTCTCCATCAAGTTCCTCAGAACTTGACAACTAATGCTGATTCTGACACATATAATAGTAACATTCAAATTTCAAATTCACCTGGTCGGCGAGCTTTATAAATTTGTAACTAAAATGTTGATTCCTATTCATCATCAATTTTCACCAAATTTGGTTTTTTTACTTGTTTTTATTCAAATAATTGTTCTTCAATGCCCTTTTTTATGACAATGTGCAACATTCATCCTTTGTACAATGTTTCTATGTTAGTTTTTCTTTTGACTTCAGGTGATTTCGTATTTCTTTTTTTTAGCACGCATCTTGATATCATCAATGTTTATTTCTTTATAATCAACATTATCATTCCTTCAATAAACATTATTTGTCAAACATTAGAAACATCAATGAATTGATCACTTCTTTACAATATAGTAGTTTTGTTTACTTGATTAGATTTTAGACAAAGAATTCAATAAGAACAATGCCATCCACTGATGTCAACATCTAAATTCTATATTTAAGCGAGAATTTTGTTGAAGTATCCTAGTGCCCAATCATCGACGTATCCTTTCTGTACTGGAAATAAGCAGAGTTGATTATCTATACTTTTTGTCATGTACTTCCCTAATTTCTTTTCGAGATGTTGTCAAAGTCTCCTTCATAATAAAATACTTTCAATTTTCTTCTAAGAGCAGCCAAATTATTCTACAAGCTTGACGGTTCAGGAGGTTCCAATCTTCATTCGACAGCCACGTAGGCTTAGACTCTTAGGGAATTATGAGTTCCTCTTCAAAATAAAAGATTTATGACTTTATATTGCCACATGCTAAATCTATTAGCTTCATTTATTTTCTTCACCTCAAATTTTACATTGGATAACATAATTCTCTGCATGAAACCATTTGCGGACACTCCATTATAAATTTTTGATTGTTTAATATGCTCACTTTGTTTGTTGAGCACTTTGCTAGGATTAAAAACTAACTTTTGGTGCTGGAATAAATGAGTATGGCTGACTAGATTGGGTTGTGAGTCAAATCTAACGACCCATAGGATGATTTGATGTCTTTCTTCTTACTCATTGAGTTATATAGAACTTTAACATGTTAAACTCACATTGACCAAAATTTGATCATCTACTAGTAATGTTAGTCCTTGATTTGATATTCTGTTTGGCCTGCTGGCCTTTACAATGAGACTACCTTTTGGTGCAATCAAAAGCTTATTTTGACCACTTTTAATTTTGGACTATTGAGACAATCTGACTTGGATGCCAAGTTGTCAAGCTGAAGCACAAAAAATTAAAAGAGGAAAGTAATGTACATGCAGGCATTTATATAAAAAGCTTAACATGATTTAGCAATATATCTATTTTCAAGGGAGTAGTAAATTCCATATAGACTAGGTGGTTAAGTTATAATTTGATTGGCTCATTATGAGCTAAGACCTCACAATTAAGGCTATACTCAATTTAAAGTCTTATAAGTCCACTATTAAGCTTAATTCAGGGTCAATATTGAGTTAATCTAATTTTAAAGTTAGTTAGGTGTGTTATGCATACATTAAAAATATGTCAAATATACATATTAATTCAATTTAACTAATTTAATCAACTTAAGTAATTAGACTCCACTAATTTGGCCTCCTAAAGCAAATTCATCATTTTACCTACTCAATTGCCATATCATGCTTGGCTAAAAAAAAAATGAATAACTTATTTTTTGTTAACTAGATGTATTTGACACAATAGTAAACCTGAGCCACCCGATTATAGGGTGCGGTCATGAGGCCAACCAATTGGTCATCCTCGAATTGTGGGATCATAAGTCCCATTTATGTCTTCTCAATATTGAGATGGTTAGTTCCACACCATAACATTTCTATTAGAACCATGGTAAGCTATAGCCTGCCATACGACTTATGCTAAATAAATTGATTTAAAATGTAAATAAACTTGGGTTGCCTCTCTTTCAGGACACGATTATATGATCTACCATTAGACTTCCTTGCTTCAAGGTCATAATTTCCACTCTCATATATGCCTCTCCATTACTACATTAGTATGACATACCCTTCAAGTATCTCTTAACCTCAGAGCAATACTTCCAAAGCACATAAATTTTTATGATAAGATTATTCATTGAGTGTGATGAGTAAATGAAATTATATGTGTGTGTGTGTGTGTGTGTGTCTCTCTCTATATATATATATATATATATATATATTAGTGTAGCCCTATAAGGGAAAGAACGTTGAGAGTTATATAAAGGGGGAAGGGAAAAGAGAACGGGTTCCATCTGAGGGTAACACATGTAACCTAAAATCCTCTACTCATTTTCACCCCTGCACTCACCTTACAAGATTTCTTGTATGGATTCACAAACTATATAAGACCTTACGTCAATAATAATGATCTTCTATTCTTCTTTTAAGAAAAAAAAGCTCACATGAAAGATCAAATAAATTCATAATGACTACCACTGAAAATGTAATGATCTGTGTAGAAAAGCTAAGACTATGATTTTCTATATTACAAGTGGATATAATTGGTCAAAAATGCAAGAATTTTAAAATTATTTTTTTGCCAAAAGTTAGCTTTAGCACATATTGAAAAGTGTATTATTATTATGAGAGATTTATCCTCAAATTTCTGGTATAGAAGTAATCTAATCTATATTGTGTAATATCTTTTAAAAAAAATTAAATCAAAACAATTTAACCAAATTAAATTAATATGAATTTTATCATTACTAAATTTACTCTAAAACTTTAACAGCATAAGCTTTATTGATGAAAATTTATGTGATATTTAACTTGAAAACAACTTCAATAATTACAAAATCTCAATTATTTTTTATTTTTTTCTTGAATCCCATGAGTTTCTGCGCGAAGATCGTCTCTTTCTTCAAGAAATCCCGCGCTTTTTCTGCTGTCGGTGCTGTTGCTGCTGCTGCTACAGCAGCCTCCGTTTCCCCCGCATCGGCCGCCCCTCTTCCTGCAAGTTCCTCATCCTCCGCCATGGGTGACGCTCCCAAGACCTTCCGCACCCGTGTCTGCATCATCGGCAGCGGCCCACGCGCCCCCGCGCCCCCCCCCGCCGCTATTTACGCCGCTCGCGCCGAGCTCAAGCCCGTCCTCTTCGAGGGATGGATGGCCAACGACATCGCCGCCGGCGGCCAGCTTACGACGACCACCGACGTGGAGAACTTCCCCGGTTTCCCTGAGGGCATTCTAGGGTTTGAGCTCATGGACCGATGTCGCGCGCAGTCCGTCCGATTTGGCACCGAGGTGCTCTCTGAGACGGTAACTTCCGTTGATTTCTCCTCCCGTCCCTTCCGCGTTGTTTCTTCCTCCACAGTCGTGGAGGCAGACGCCGTCATTGTAGCCACAGGAGCCGTTGCTCGTCGTCTTTACTTCCCTGGCGCCGACGAGTTATGGAACAGGGGAATCTCAGCCTGTGCAGTCTGTGACGGCGCGGCCCCGATTTTCCGTAACCGTCCCATTGCGGTGGTAGGTGGCGGCGACTCAGCCATGGAGGAGGCAAATTTCCTAACCAAGTACGGATCTAGGGTTTACATTTTACATCGCAGGGATACTTTCAGGGCATCCAAGATCATGCAAGCAAGAGCATTGAGAAATCCTAAGATAGAGGTGGTATGGAACTCGGAGGTAGTGGAGGCTTATGGTGCCAAGGACGGAGGACCGCTTAGTGGAGTGAAACTTAAGAATATTGCCACTGGAGATATTAGCGAGTTGGCGGTGTCTGGGTTGTTCTTTGCAATTGGACATGAGCCGGCGACGAAATTCCTTGTAAAACAGCTGGAGCTCGATTCAGATGGCTATATTGTGACAAAACCAGGAACTACCCAGACAAGTGTTAAAGGAGTTTTTGCTGCTGGCGATGTGCAGGACAAGAAGTATAGGCAGGCGATCACTGCAGCTGGGTCTGGTTAGTCATGAAAAGTTTTGATCTTTTGATCCTTCCTCTTACATTTATGCTAATATGTTGTCACACCTGCGAAGTAGATGTGCCATATGATTTCTCTAGGGGTGTTTGGCTGCATGAAAGATTTAGCGTTGTTAGAATTTAGTAAATTCAGATTTATTAAATCCACCTAATTGCTGCATTTATTAAATATGGATTTAGCATGAATTAAAGCTAAAATTCAGACCTCAAATCCCAATTTTTATAAATCCATGGAACTTGCACTTTTTTATGTTGGGTTGGATTTAATAAATCCCAACGATAAATCTTGAACCCCTTTAATTGAAAAAATGTTTAAAGTTATTATTTGGTATAATAAAGTGGCAGAAGAGTCAATTCATTATAGCTCATTTACAAATTATTGGAAATTTTTATTATACAATTAATGGTTTATAGAGTTATTCTTAGAGGCAGTACCGTGAGTCAATGTTTCATTTACAAGTTTATGGGTGGTAGATTTGTGCTGTTTTTGTTCATTATGATCTTGCATGGTAACACTAGATATTTTTACTAGTCTTTGGAACTTAGGAATAGTTATACAAGCTTTGTGGTTTAAGAGCTTGATATTTATCACTTAGATGTTTCTTTTTATTGTTTTTAGCAGAATTTTTAACATAAAGGGCAATGAGTTTTTTATGCTTTGGAATGCATGTCGCAAAGAACCTGACATTTAGCTTATAACTAATAAAAGCTTTTATCTTAATGTACATAAAGCAATACCAAAATGTTAAAATATTCTACAAAATTTATTGCACAATTAAATTATGAATCCACAATTAAACTTATTTGCTTTTGTTACATAGTTATAGGAGGATTAGATCTTGTAGGTAATAGATTATATCTCATAGGATTACAATTTGAGTTTCAGATTGTGAGAATATCAAATCGATTGCGTTTGTTGCACTTTAAATAATCCAATTTGTCCATGAAAAATTTCATTAGTGGTGATTCTCAAATAACATTATTGAGATCGAAGATGTCTCCAGCAGTTCATAGGCACAATTATTTCATCTATTAAGCCCCATTGATGGATATCATGGCTATTAAACATAGACTGTTGGGTCAAATTTTAGATTATAGCAAGGCAATGATGAGTTTGAATATTTTAACTTTTTTTTTTAAAAGAAAGCTTGTTTTTGAATTCATAATTTGGGATTGTATGATAATTATTTTATAACTCGGAACTTTAATCTAAAATTCAATTCTCGCTCTTAACTCATAAGTTATAGTCCTTTAAATCCTCCATTCTTTACTACAGACAAGCCGATGTTAGGACCGTTGAAGTCATTGCCTCCAATTGATCCGCTTGTGTCGTTATGCTTTTTCATTGTTGTCTTTGTGTTGCTACTATTTATTGAAGCTCATTGCTTTTCATTGCTTATCATTTTTTGTTGCAAATGATATGCTAATACTAGCATATATCATTGTTTACAATCATTGCTTGCATGTTGTTGTTGACTATTTACATGGAATCAAGTACCATCCTAATGCTACTTGAGAAAAACAATCAATATACTTGATGTTTTCAATCAAAAGAAAAAGAGGAAATTTATTTATACATTGAAAGAAGGAACAAAAAGTAAACAAATTGAGTTGGCATCGAAGCATCGATCTCTTGCCAATGATTCAAGCAAAGAAGAGATATAATGATAAGAGAGATCAACTTTATGTTTTGGAGATACGTCTGACATAAAAAAAGGGAGGCATGAAAAGATACTAAAGAAAGCCAATAAATGATTGAATGCATTTTCTAGTTGATCAAATGGCTAGATTAGTGGAGAAAATTGCTACCATGATGGAGTGGATGATGATATAAACAATTATACTTGCAACTAGTGAACCATGTTGTATCTTCCCTCCTTACATGCCAAATACTAATTTGGTTGGAGAGAATGGAGATGAGGTTATCGCTACCGCTCATAACAAAATGGCGTGACCATTTAAAATATAAACCAAGTGAAATATCCTGTACATTATGGGATAGTTTATACTAAGAAGTTTGATGCTTGGATCAACCAAGGCTTCATCTTGTATGAACATATAACCCATGACTAGATTATGTTGGCCCAACTAAGGTTAAACCATTATGCCTTAGCGTGGTGGGATGCTCATTTGAAGAAGATGAATAACCATCAAGAGGTGACTTGGGGAATATTAAAGCAATTGATACACTGAGAATTTTATAAAATGGGTTATGTCAAAGATCAATGAAAATGGCACATGGTTTGAGGCAACTACTTGTGGGTTGTGTAGTTCATATTTGATTTTAAGTAGGGCTTCTATGTAATAAGACAATGCAAAGGGGGTTTGGCCAGTTGTAAAGGATGGTGTTGTTGTCAAAGCTCATAAAACAATGACAATACTTTAGTTCACGTGCCTTTTGCTACTATGTTCCTTTTTTAAGAGGTGCAAAATTAGCTTGATCATGGCTTCTATGTGCCCTTATAGAACTTGAAATAAGGTTAATTTAAGGTGAATTTCTTTAGTTTGATAGAGTTCCTTGATTTTTTATTTCTAAGAATTTATGCTCATTGTCTATGATCATCGCCATCAATAGATTATTTTGGCAAATGATGCTAGTTAATATGAAGCATCTCAGGGTACTTTTTTGCCAAAACCTTCATTTCGATCAAAATGGATGTTGACCTCATTTTTGTGAGGTCTTTTCTTCTCCTCTTTAGAGCCTAGGTTCTAGCTCTAGAAATTCCTATGGACCATCTTAGAAAACTAGAATTGAGACTCACCCTTCTAGAAATTCCAGCCAATTTCCTATTTTCCTTTGATGTCTAGCATCTTTGACACAAGATTATCGCCTTATGAACGAGCGGTTATGGGCTATTTTGCGAAGATTCAAGGAAAATGTTCCAAATAGGACTTCAAGCCTTAGGAAAACATTCGTCACGACTTTTTCGTCACGTACACACACAAAATACACGAAGTTCACGAAATTGCGCGAAATCGGACTTCAATTAAGCCCAAAG
>NW_018218955.1:24796-25708 GCF_001263595.1 Phalaenopsis equestris
TCTTTCGACGTAAATCCCTTGTTGGTGGTCTTCTGGCGTAAATCCCCTGTTGGTGGCCCTCTTTCGACGTAAATCCCTTGTTGGTGGTCTTTTGGCGTAAACCCCTTGTTGGTGGCCCTCCTTTGGCGTAAACCCCTTGTTGGTGGCCCTCTTTCGACGTAAATCCCTTGTTGGTGGTCTTTTGGCTTAAATCCCTTGTTGGTGGCCCCATTACCTCAAATTAATCTTTTCACTCGATCAAATCAAATGCTGCAAACTTGTGATAAATCTTTTCATTCTCAACTCGTTCATTCGCAAAATCTTTCTCGAACGGTGGATTTTTGATTGTGAACCCAACTCAAATTCAAATTCATATAAAATTCGACCTTTTCTTAATCAATTCTTTGGTTTGTTGGTTGCTTCGGTCAACACCAATACGCGCGGTGTGTCTGTTCTTCACACCACACCTATTGGGGGTCCATTTGTTGACCTCATTTTTGTGAGGTCTTTTCTTCTCCTCCTTAGAGTCTAGGTTCTAGCTCTAGAAATCCCTATGGACCATCTTAGAAAACTAGAATTGAGACTCATCCTTCTAGAAATTCCAGCCAATTTCCTATTTTCCTTTGATGTCTAGCATCTTTGGCACAAGACCATCGTCTTATAAACGAGCGGTCATGGGCTATTTTGTGAAGATTCAAGGAAAATGTTCCAAATAGGACTTCAAGCCTTAGGAAAACATCGTCACGATCTTTTTCGTCACGTGCACACACAGAATACACGAAATTCACGAATTTGCACGAAATCGGATTTCAATTAAGCCCAAAGGACGGGTGAAAATGCGAACTTCTCCGGATGACTTCCGACGACAAATTGGACTGCGCCAACGCGTCCGGGATACCCATTTTGGTAGGAAAGGACACCCATATTGCCATA
>NW_018218955.1:25923-26961 GCF_001263595.1 Phalaenopsis equestris
ATATATATATACATACATACATATATATATATATATAATTCTTATTTTTCCCCTAAATCCCTAAATACCCAAATCCACCGCACGCAAGACCCCCATTTTTTTTCCTCTCGGTCGCTCGGCCGGCCCGAGCTTTCTTCGTCTCCGACCGCAAACCCTAGCCGAGCCGACAGGGACGATCGCGAATCTCTTGCGGTCCCCCTTCTCGTACGCCTGCTGTCCTGCGAAAGCCTTCAACCTGCTCCCACGCCTCTGCGATCCTCGGCGTCACCTCCTCACGCGAGGTTTGTCGCATCTCTTGGCTCGGCTCACCGCCAAGGTGAGCAGTAGTGTTCCTCCTCCTCCCTCTCCTGCTATAAAAAACCCCACTTCAGGGAGATCTTAGGGCTGGTCAAAAATTTTAGGGAGGGTGGAGGTGCTGCCGAAATCTCTTCTAAATCTCCTTAGTTCGATTTTCGATTTTTCTTGCTCTGTTCATCTTGTGTTCTTGAGCTCTTTTGGAAGTGTTGTAAAAAATTGTGGAGTTTTCCGGGGCCGAAAATTTTAGAGAGGGGAGGAGTGCTGCTGGATTTTTGTGGCTTGTTGGGCTTCTTGCTGGTTCACTTGATACCTTCGCTTGGTTGCTTAGTTGCCTGGTTACTTGCTTGGCCATTAACATTTTAGGTGGAAGCTTTGATAGAAGAAGGCGTTACAGAAACTTTTCTGGGCTTATTCTTGCATTTATTTTGGATTTGCGCCAAGAGGTAGCCTCTTTTCCTCTCTTACACACTCAGTAACATCACTGTCTTTATTGCAAAACATTGAACTATGAGGGATAAGATTCTTGAGGCAATACTGGAGTAATTAGCGTTGCTGTCACTGCTTTATGGTCATCTGCCCTTACTATTTAACATTAACCATGAAAGCTACTGCAATGATTTTTTTTTAGAGTTGATTCATGCATATCAACTAATCCGATTTAGATCTTTGATTTGGTTGCTTGGGTAATATGAGAAGTACACATACATGTCATTTTATTCTTTGTGCATGTTCCACTCAATT
>NW_018218955.1:30089-45183 GCF_001263595.1 Phalaenopsis equestris
TACGGTGTAAATCCTCCTGTCTTTTAGGCTATTTGCACAGTCTGACGTTGTGCAAACATAAGTCCTAAGTCTTAAATAATTTGCAGGATTGAAACATCAAATAATTATCACTTCAAAGACATAAAGCCGAACATCAGGATAGTTGGGACATCTCCGGGGTTTCTCCTGGATCTGTGATGTCCCCTACTTTTCTTCCCTTTGGATTCCTTAAATAATTGTTCCTATTTTGAGTCATTCTTATTTGATTTTCCCATGTCCAATCGTGAAAACCTAAACTTTGAAATCTTGAAAGCAAAACCACCTGATCTTAATCGAGAGTTTTCTTAAGTGATTTCGATCATTTAAGATATAATTAACTATAGGGGCTTGCCTCTATAGGGAACCAGGAACCCAGATAAAATAAACCCTATCTAATTTTTATGTTAGATAGGGGAACTTGTTGGCCTTTTTATAAAATATTTCGCAGATCAAAACGGATGTCACAAATTGTTTAGTCTAGATGATTAAATCCCTATTACAAGTAATATATTTATTCTTCGGGATAAATGTATTGCTTGTAGTATTGTATTAAATCATCTAAACTATTAAAAATGTGAGACTCGTTTGGTCTCACTTATTTTAAAAATTAAAAAACGTTACTTCTTTAAAAAAAATTATATTTATATTATTTTCAAAATCACAAAATCATCACCGTTTCCAAACTACGAAAGTGAAGTTGAACAATAAAACGGCCGACAATGGAGAAGCAACCAATCATTACTTGGATAAACTTTTCTGGCTGCTGGCTAGAGAAAATACACCGATCAAGTCCATGTGGCAAGTTATGAATGGCCATAAGCTAGATATTATTTATAGCTTGTGAGAGGGTTGTAGTGGCACCATGGTGAATTTATGTCATTTTAGTCATCTTTTCGAGAACGTCCTTGTGCCCTTTTTTTTTGAGAGGGAACCAAAAGTATCATTGTTTTACAATTGTGTGCTAAGGTTCTCCTTCCTTAGTGACCTTGGCAATACCTAAATGAGTTTTGTTCAGAATTCTTTCTGCTTTATTCTCCCTCCCAACCTCAAGTTCATTGAAGTGACAAAACCCCTAAATAACCCGTCTCTTATTAGTAAGGATAGCTTTGATCTTGAAGATTCTCTGATTGGCCACAAAGGGCAGGATTTTTCCTATCATCAGATACGCTAGAAATGGATCCATCCAATTTGCCTGTCTCATCTTGAATTCCCGTAACTATCTCATTGTTGACATTGGGATGAGATTACTCCAATGTTGATTGCTCATCAGAATTTACAATTTGGAAAGAAAATTGTCGGGTTGATTTTGTTTTCTTGGGATTTGCTCATTCTTGAAGTACTCAAATCAATTTGATCATTGTCTTCACTTTAAAATGATATTTTTTGTAGCTTTACTTAGGAATTGCCCCTTACACTTGGTTCACCATAAGTTGGAAATTTAAAAACTTGGTCGGGTGCATCTATCATTTCCAAGAACTCACAAAATAGTTATGCCTCACTTAAGCATCTCTTGAGCGTCTTGAGGATGAAGGCGAGATCATATAATTACTCCTCAATTTTGATGTAGCAATTGGGGAGTTCAAATAACTCTATCAATATCCTTGGTTGTTGTTGGTTGTGTGTGTCTGAAATGTCCTTTCTATAAACTTGTTTGATGGTTGCATGAGTGACTACAAGTTTTGAATCTTTAACTAGCAGCATCTTTTATTGAAGCATGATAGAAGCTATTATGATTTTATTTATTTCTTGTTATTTCCTATTTATGAATTTTCTTTTATTTACAAATGGCTATAAGAGTTTCTATTTTTAGTTTATTTGATTTGATTTTTGTAGTTTTGGAGATATGGGTGTTATTTCCTCGTTAAGTTTAGGATATTTTTCCTAAGCTTAAGAGATATGCGTGTTATTTCTTTCCTAAGTTTAGGATTCTTTTCTAAGTTTAGGAGACATGGGTGTTATTTCTTTCTTAGGTTTAGGATTCTAGTAAGCTATATTTAAGCCAACATTTTGTATCAATAAAGATATTCGACTCAGTTCTCCAAACCAACATGGCATCAAAGCTAAAGATCTTACCATAACCGTAGGACCTCCACCTGCCTGCTCGAATTCCCTTCCTACAGTTGGAAATTCTCTTGATAGGCCTCTTTTCTCCTTGGAACCTCCCTCCCGTCTTCGTCCTCCAGCAGAAATTTCCTCCTTATTTTTCTCCAAGGCTAGTTGTCCTCCCTGTAGCTGAAATTCCCTGCTGTAGCCCTTCCCCTGGCTACAACTCCTTCCTACAATCGAAAAATCTTCCCTGTAGGTTGCCTGATGTTGGGATCAACTTCTTTTGTACCTCATCGACCAATCCCCTCATTTGCTTTGTTGGAGCCATGGTTGATTCCTCCATCTCCGAGCTTCCATCCAACGCTATTCTTGATTCCACCAGAGGTTTGAAACCTTTCTCGATCCCTTCGCAGACTGGAGGATCTGAATTCCACATGAATTTCTTGATTACCACTCATAAACTCAACTGTTCCAATTTCCTTCGGTGATCTCATGCTGTTTTGTTGTTCGTCGAAGGTCGAGGTAAAATCGACGACCTCATGAGTACGATTCAAGGACCTTCAAAGATTGACCCTACATTTATTGCGTGGGATGTAGAGAACTGAATGGTAATGTCATGGCCAATTACTTCCATGGAGACTTCTAATGGTCGTTCTTGCCTATTTCTTCCATATGCAAGTGCCATCTGGACAACTCTTTGTGATAACGACTCAAAATTTTGTAATTATGGGCAACTCTATGAAGTTTCTAATAAGGCCCACTAGGCTAAATAGGGATTAAAGATGGTGACCCGATATGGTAACGACTTGGTTGTTTTTGATTGGAATGTGACATCTATTTTAACTACACTTGGGATTCTCCAGCAGACCTTTCACTTTTTCATAAAATTTTTGAAAAGGATCGCGTGTTTCAATTTTTAGTTGGCCTGAACACGATTCTTGATGAAGTTGACCCTCTTCCTTCAACCTGGGAAGCATTCACCAAGATTCACTTCCAAGAAAGCAAGAGAATTGTCATGCTCGACAACTCAACCACTTCAACTGAGTCTTTAGCCTGGGTCTCCAAGAGTACTCCATACTCTGCAACGTTGACTTGAGCCAATCACTCCAGATGTGATTTTTGTCATAAACCCTACCATACCCATGGCAAGTGTTGGAAGCTCCACAAGAAACTCACAAATAAGTCTTCGGCCAAATATTCAGCTATTAAAGGTCTCAGTACAATCTCATAATCCTCGACAACTCAGCTGACCCCTACTCAGACCAATCCTGACTCGTCGGATTCTATTAAGATTCAGGTGGAGCATTTGATTAAGCTATTTGGTTTTAGCTAGTTCTCCTCCAGCATGTCAACCTTTTATCCCCGTCAAGATAACTCTTTATGGCTCTCGTTGGTTATGCTTCTTCGGGTTTGTGGATTATCGATTCAGGTGCCATGAACCACATGATCAAGTGTTCTTATTTTTTTTCGATGTGTTCTCCTTACCCCGGGCACGATACAATTAAAATTGTCGACGAGTGGAAATGAAAGGAGATTGCGATGAATTTTGTGATTGTTTTGCCTATATCACGCAAGGATCATGATGCTATATGTGTAATTGTCGATAGAATGACTATGTCTGCATATTATTTACCAATTAGACAAACAGATCCAGTGGAAAGATTAGCCAAATTGTATGTGTATCAATTTATAAGGTTGCATGGAGTTTCAATATCTATTGTCTCCGACAGAGATGATAGGTATACTTCCAGATTGTGGAAGAAGGTTTATGAAGCTTTGGGCATCCAACCGACTTTCAATACAACATTTCACCCCCAGGCAGATGATTAATCATAGAGGATTATTCAGATTTTGGAGGACCTATTAAGGTTGTGTCCTTAACTTAGGTGGAGGTTCGGAATCACTACCTTTAGTAGAGTTTGCTTACAATACAATTACCATGCTAGCATCGGGATGGCTCCACATAAAGCCTTGTATGGAAGAAAGTGCGGGGCACTATTATGTTGGGCAGAAACAAGTGAAAGAAACATAATTGGAGATGACTTGGTTAATTATGCTAATGAGAAGATTAGACTGATTCGAGATAGATTGAGGACAGTGCATGTTAGACAATTACGATGTCAAGCACAGACTTGTTGAGTTTGAAGTTGGAGAGGTGGTTTTTATCTCGGTCATTCCTTTGAAGGATGTGCAACGTTTTGGAAAAACAAGAAAATTGGGCCCCAAATTTATCAGTTCATTCGACATTGTGGAGAGGATTGGGAAGGTAACTTACAGATTGGCTTTACCAATTCATATGCAATGAGTGCATAATCTTTTCACATTTTTTCGCTCAAAAAATATGTTGCATATAAAGCTAGTAGGTTGATAGCAAACTCATTTGATATACAAGTTGATTAGACTTATGTCGAGGGGTCTGAAAAGATTCTAGATTATGATGTGAAGAAGTTGCGGAACAAAGTGTTCCTCTTTTGTGAAGATTTTATGGAAGCATAGGTCGAAGAAGGATGCTACTTAAGATAAAGTCTCTGAGATGCAAGAAATATATCAACTTTTCGTTTGAGGTATGTTTATTTTCATGATTATTTTTAAATTTCAAGGACGGTATTTTTTTAAGGAGGGCAGATTGTAATAACTTAATTTTTAAATAAATAAATAATCTCAAAAAAGTGTCTACAGTTAGAGGAGAGACAACCCCTCTCAAGAATCTTATCGTACAACTCTTTCACATTTCCCCTCACTCGAAACAAGCAAGCGAACTAGAGGGAGAGCAGAGCGATCGAGAGGGAAATCCCTATTGTGGGAGTGGAAGGAAGTTGAGCGGCTCAACGCTATACTTGTGGAGGAAGAGGAGAGAAGAAAAGATACCGAGGGCTTACCTGGATTGAATCGCAACCAAAGAGGAGAAAGCCGCAGTTTTGTTTGTTGGTTCTATGCGAAGGAGGAGTTTGCACTACCTTGTGGGGATGAGGATTGAGCCGTGCGAAAGAATCCTTTCGGGAAGATCAACGATCAAAGGTGAAAGGAGTTGTGTCGTCTTCTCATGTAGAATAAGTCGCGACCGACCCTTTGCGCTGCTCTATCGGGTCGAGTTGGGACTGAAGAAGAGGAGAAAGGGAAGGCTCTCTGCGAAGCCTTTCGTGCATGAGATAGGGCAGTCGACCGAGTATATGTAAGGTAAAAATGTAAGTTTTAATTTAAGTTAAATAAAATTTAATTGATTTGGTTTAAGTTTTAAAATATATAAATGTAATTAGTCAAATAGATTATATATTAACATTTATGGTTTATGAATTTAAATCAGATATTGTAAGTCGATGAATTTGATGTGAAGGAGACGGGAGACGGCTCGTGTGCAATTTAAGCCTTTTATGGGAATGGTAAGAATTGAATCTTACAAGTATTTAAGATTGTATGATATTAATTACTTGAATGAAAAAATATTAGTTTACTTGCTAAATGCTAATAACAGGTTAAATTTAACCAGATATAAAGATAGAAGGTTAGTGGTGAATCTCTTAGAGTTGTAAGAGAAAAGTGGAGTTTTGCAAAAGAAGCAAACCAAATCTTTTAACGTAAAGGAATTGCTTATTGGTTTATAGGTGTTAATATATTTATTTGTCATTAGCTATATGTACACCTTTCTGTTAGAATGAAATCCTTATAACTAAATGTATATTTAATTGATTTAGGCGTTAGTTAAAGAAAGTGAAGGGAAGTGATGGATATTTCAGAGGTATCTTGAGAGCAAAAGTGATTAATTATTTTCTTATATGTATTAAATTAATATTTATTTACTAAAATTTTTTTGTAATATTGTAAACAATTATTCTATAGTTATATGTTATGGAAATGAAATGGGAAAAAGGTAAAAATGAATGTTTAATGTTTCTAAAAAAGTGGTAATTTAAAGGAAATGAAATATAAAAGTTTAAGTCATACAAGGTTACCTCCAAATGATAATGACAGGGGATGCGATGTACCAATGCAATTTGTAGAAAATAGTAAAGTGGTATCTTCGGGTGCAATTTAAGGGTACCTTTAGGTATATTTTTTAGGATACATTTGGGTACATGTTTTAGGGTGCATTCGAGTACATTTTTAGGGTACATTCGGGTATATTTTTTAGGATATCTTCGGATATGACAATAATCTTGTTATGCCTCTTAAAGAGGTTAAAAACGGTATATAGTTAAAGTGAAACGGAAGGATAAATTTAACATTATTTTAAAGTTTTATAAAGAAATAAAATGCATTTTCCTTTGGTTATTCATTCATAGAATTAGTATGATAATTTAATGCATATAAGATTATAATTTTTCATTAAGTTAAATTTATTGCTACAATTAATATTTTTTTTCAAGAAAAAAAAATTTATAGGTTGATATGTTAGATAGGAGAGACTGTTTACAGGAATACCACTGTTTTTAGGTATTTATGATCGTAGTTTCCTTGTATTGTTTCTTTCAGATAGTGTTATACTGCTTTGTATTAGTTTGAGATGTTGTCTTTAGATTTTGTTATTTCTGGATGTTTTGTTTTTATTGTATTTTGTGAATTATTAGTGGTTCTTTTACAAATTAAAAGTTTTAAATCTAAGGAAATGTAATTAAATGTTAATGGCGTTCGACTGCTGTTTCTGACTTGGTTAATTCCAAGCTATATGGCTAGGTTGTGGCAGCTTTGTCCAACGTCCCCGTACAATGCTCTCTCAACTTACGGGGCGTCACTCCTATTCCGAGTGAAAATTTGAATCTTTCTATTGAGTTACACAAACAGGTACGACCATGACACTTTACCCTCTTTTCCCATGGCGAAATATGTCTCGTTCCATTTCTTATCTGTGTCCTACAAAGCACTTGCCACATCCTTGGTTGATCGTTGTCTCTCATCCACTATTGAGACGACTTTGGCTGACTCATCCTAGAAGGTTGTTGCCATGCATGAGATTAATGCACTTTGGTGCAACCATACTTGAGACGTGGTTGATCTCCCCTTGGGAAAGAAAGTGGTGGGTTATAGGTGAATTTTCAACACCAAATTTAACTATGGTGTTTCCTTTGAATGCAACAAGGTGTGGTTGGTCTCCAAAGGATATTCACAAACTTATGGTATTGACTATATGAACAAAAGTTTGCTCAGGTTGCTAAACTAAATACTGTTCGGGTTTAATTATCCCTAGTCGTGAGTCTGGATCGAGCCTTACTTCAGTTGGATGTTCAGAATGCTTTTCTTAATGGCGATCTCGCTGAGGAGGTTAATATCTCTCTCCCATCGGGCGACTTCTTCTCATGGACAAGTGTGTCAATTGCGGAAGTCCCTCAATGAACTGAAACAATCCCCATCGGCCCGGTCCAACAAGTTTACACAAGTTATAGTGAGTCGTGGTTTTTCTCAGGCCCAATCTGATCATACGCTATTTTTTCACCATTTGTTTGGTGACTGTTTGCCATCCTCATTGTCTATGTTGACGACATCGTGCTCACGGATAACGACTTGCCAGCCTTGAAATCTCTTAAAACCATCCTCGCCATGTCATTTGAGATGAAAGACCTAGGTTCCCTTCAGTAATTCTTCGGCATGGAAGTAGCTCGGTCCTCTCCGGGCATTTGCCTTTCCCAAGCGCAAATATCTGATGGATTTATTGACTGAGACTAATCTACTTCTTTGCAAGTCGGTTCCCGATTGACTCTAATGAGAAATTGTTTGAAGTTCCTAATGTCCTTCTAGTGAACAAAAACCCCTACCAACTTCTTGTGGGTAAGCTTATTTACCTTGCTCGTACTGGTTCGACATTTGTCACACAGTTAGGGTCGTAAATCAGTTTATGCATGACCCCTACGAGCATCATCTCATCGCCATCCATCGGATCCTCCACTACCTAAAAGACACACCAGGCTCGGGTTTGTTGTTCACTCGTTACACCTCTCTTTTTGTTGTAGTTTATACGGATGCTGATTGGGCCAGGTCCGCCCATGATCGACGATCTACCCCGGTATATTACTTCTTCATTTGGGGGAAACTTTGTCATTTGAAATAATAAAAAACAACCCGTTGTGGTGCTTAAGCTAAGTTTTGCTCTTTGGGTGTGTGTGAAGTCTTCTAGTTGCGCATCATGCTCCATGAGTTACGTACGCCAACCATTATTCCTCTACGGTTTTTTGGTGACAATAAACCCGCCAACATTACTCTGAATCCGGTCCAACATGATCGTACCAAACATTTCGAGATTGAATGTCATTTTATCAAGGATAAACTTAATCTTTGGGAGATTTGTGTTTCATTTGTCCCATCCTTTTGTCACCTGACCGATATTCTCACAAAGAATCTTCCTCGCCCGTTGTTTGATGATTTTAAGTTATAGTTAAACATGATTGACATCTATGCTTAAACTGATGGAGAGTGATATAAGTTATATTGGATTTTATTTATTTCTTGTTATTTCTTATTTATGTATTTCTTTTTATTTTCCGGCTAGTTATAGGAGTTTCTATTTTTAGTATATTTGATATTATTTTTGTAATCTTGGAGATATGGGCGTTATTTCTTTCCTAAGTTTAGGATTCTTAATCAAGTTTAGGAGATATAGGTGTTATTTCTTTCCTAAGTTTAGGACTCTAGTAAGTTGTATTTAAGCCAATATTTTATATCAATAAAAGTATTTGGCTCAGTTTTCCAAACCAACAAAGCCTTACAATGAAGTTTCGTAGTGATTCCATATGCTTTTGTCTCATCTTCAGCAAGGCTTATAAGTTTTTCAATGGTTTTTTTTTTTTGGTGTTGGAGAATTGGCTGAATACTTTTCTGAACCTGACAGAGTTAAGTCTCCCGCAAGAGTTGTGAGAACCGTCAAGTCAAATGGGTGATTCTTTAAATGTTGCTAAAAATGGACATTATTTTAGGGTTTCATTGACTTCTAGCAGGGAAGTGATTGCAGGCAGAATGCTTAATGTGATCCCATTCCTGTAGGATTGCAAATAAGGGTTTAGGAACTTCGCCGCAGTCTTTGCTTCCACAATCTTTCCACACATGTTTATCAGTTGGGATTTTCACTTCTCAGGTTTTCAGAGATGAGGAGTGGATTCTTTCTCGTTGCTCTGTAGTAGGTTTCATTCACGGCTGTTACAGAAGTTAACGCTATGTCGCTCCATGTTTGCATTTGAATTTTTAAATTTGAAGAGCACTCGAGCGTCTTCACTCGTTCTTTAAAGCCCTTGGGATTTTCCTCATGCTCCTCGCTTTCATTTTGTTTGTTGGTCCAGAATTCATGATTCTTCATATTCACATAACATCTTCTTGTGGGATTCACCTTGGATACATCCTACCTCACTAAAAATGCTTTGCGGCACCTTATTGTCTGTTTTGGAGACCAGCAGTTGCAGTAATCACAAATCATTTGGTTTAGTAAATACTAGTACTAATGATAGTAAAATGGTGTTTCATGGCAATGTTTGTTCTTATGGGGCATTTACATGCATACCACACAAATCTTGTATATTTACATATCTAGCACTCAAATTACTATCATCACATTAAAATGCCACTATTACTAATTTTTTTTAAAGTTAAATACACTTTTTCACGCATAGGTTTATAACGCGAAACTGTTATAAATGTAAATATCTAACTCGTAAGTGCTAGATATGTAAATATGTAAAGAGTTATGTGGTATATATCTAAATCTCTTTTTTTGTATAAAACTAACAGAGTCCACCTATTATTATTCTTTTTCGGCCTCCAGGGTGCATGGCTGCCTTGGATGCTGAACATTACCTGCAGGAGATTGGTGGTCAAAAGGGAAAGGCTGATTGACTATCTTCAGATTGCGTGTCAAAGTCCAAATTATAGTCATATACTATATATATATATGTATATATATATATATATAGCTCCATGCAGTTTGTATTTGTACTCATGTGATCTAATTTAATGTGTGCTCTAGATTAAGCATATTGCTATGCACATTTTCGTGTCGTGAGGTTCGCATTATTCAATTGATCCCAATTTGATTCTTGATTTTATAATGTTGGTTTTGATTCAGTCCTTGAGGAATCATTTTAGATAAATTTTGGTATAGGTGAGGGATAGAGTTGAAAAAATATGATAGTTATGGGATTAAATTTGCAAATTGTTTTGGATTATTTTGAGATTTTATTTGGCTCTATAGAGAGATTAAGTGGGGAGATTTTCTTAGCTTCTTTGACCCGAAAACCACCCTTGGTCATCCTAAGTGCATGTACATTAAATAGGATGGATGGATGTGTTGCAGCTAAAGGAGGCAAAACATTGAGGACTCTATATCGATTGGCAGAATATATACAGTGAAACACATGCTACATGTTGGTGCTTGATATGTAGTAATGAAAAACCCTAGCCAAACGAGTTAAGAGTATATTCGATCGTGGGTTGATGATACTAAGTGTCTATTTGGGGCTGCAAGAATTTATTAAAAAGCTGTTACGTAAAAGTTATTGGCGTGGGGAGACTGTGTGTTTGTTTCTTTTGTGCAATTGTGCAACAGTTGTCTTATAGATGTTAATGATCAAAAGATATTTTAGCCCCTGTACTATTGTGTCGTTAAAGTCAGTTTTGGTTGCATATTTTATGCATGAAAACATATATTTAGTTTAGGTATTGCATAATAAATATGAGACCTCATTAAAGAGTAGGAAAAACAATTAAAATTAAAAATTAAATTATTAAAATAATAATTAATAGTATTATAATGTTGAATTTAAAATGCAAATGATTAATTTCACGAAATAATTTCTGCTTCAATGAACTTTACGTTTGATCAATATCGATGTTGAAATCATCGAACTGATCCGCCCACCTGAAGAAGCCACACGTTACAAAAATTAAACAAGCTTATGTCAGATATCTCAAACACAAATCCGACGATAATACGAACTTATAGTCAGATTTGCATCTATTTTATGTCTGTTTTTTTTCACTAGTAAATCGATGGTCGATAATGTAATTTATGTCAAAACCAGTTCAACATAGTTTTTGTTTTGCATAGGATTTATGTCTTATTTGTGTTGGTTACTATTGAGATTGTACGTACGTTTGAATGTGTTCCAAAAAACGTGAAGTTTTTGCATATGATGGCCAGCAAATCTGTTGCAGAAAATATTGAAGACGAAAAATAATTGTGTATGCACGTTAGAATATGAGACAAATCTAACTTAAAACTATAACAAAAAAGAACGATTATATTTGTACAACCTACACACAACAAACAATATATATCACAACATAATAATGTATTACAACAACACATATTATAGCTCAAAGCAAATACTGATAATGAACAGTAAAATAATGTTACAAGTGGTCCCAAAACTCAACAATAAAATTTAAGAAAAAAATTCATCACAGAAGTTCAAAGGAATGCTGAAAAATAAAAAAATAAAAAACATAAAAAAACCTACTCATCTCCATTCTCCTTCTCATAGTTACAGACGTCATCAAATGCTTGCCCCAACAATCTTCTACTCTCTAACGTGCGTGTTATGGAATCCTCGACCCTATGCTGGCTCTGAAGAATTTGATCACACATATGACGGAGCTTTTCGTTCATAACAGCAACTTGCCTAGCAAGAGTATCATAGTATGTTGTGACGAGCTCGGGAACTCAATGGAGCACGAGAGATCTTAGCCTCGAAGGCTACACCCTTCGCATCGAGGTCATAGACCCTTCCCTTTTTCTTTCGCGTCCATAGCTCGAACTTAGACTGCACATCAATAGAATGGCTACCACTGCTGCCAGTGGAAGTCTAGGGCTGAGAGGTCATGTGCCTCTTCAGAAGTTGCTCAAACTCCTCATACATAATTAAAATCAATGTTTAAATGTCACTTTGAATAGTAAGAGTTGAAATAAATTTTTAAAAAAATATTTTTTTACTTACAACAACCTGTCGGGAGTGCTTGGAGATTCACTTCTGCGTCCCCGGGTCTTGATGGGTTCGGACTTGGAACTCCACAACAGATGGCTCACGACTCAACTCATTGGCCTATGTAGCATGGGAGATTGGTTAGTACAATATAGTTACATTAAACATTGAATTTTTAAATATTTATAAAAATCTTACCAGCCTTCTGTAGTTTTTTGTATGGGGGAGCGATCTTCCAATATAGAGCACGACTCCTTCGGTACCCTCGGTCACATGCTTCGTCTCTTCCTCTCATAATCGAGAAAAGCTCGGGCTGCGGTCAATTGAGCCCAGAGCTCCTCACCGATCCAGGCAGGCCAAGGCTTGCCCTGAATCTCAAAGATTTGGTGAATCTGGTGATGGTGCTCTAACAAACAGGTGAAGCAGCTCTATAACGTAAAAAAATAATTCAAGTTTGTTACTATAACAAAATAAATTAAATTTACAATTCTAATTCAAATTGCATGATCCTACCTCGAATTCCCTAAACCAAATGGCCCGAGTGAAAGTAGGAATCTGCTTCTAAGAGAGATACAGATGAGCGTACCTGCTTCGGAAGGTAGACATGATGGAGGTCACAATCATCTTTTGGGGAATGAATTTGCTTAAGAAAAATTATTTACACAAAAATACATAAAATGAATAATGAACATATTCTAATGTTAAAGGTAACTTACGAGCACCCTTTTGACAGTAAATGTACCCTCATTGGGGCGAGAGTCGAGGGCTAGGCTCATTCGAGGGCTAGGCTCATTTGAGGAGGCAGCTGGAGCTCGAGCTGGAGGTGGTACAGGAGAAGGTG
This sequence comes from Phalaenopsis equestris, assembly GCF_001263595.1. Classification (NCBI taxonomy): domain Eukaryota; kingdom Viridiplantae; phylum Streptophyta; class Magnoliopsida; order Asparagales; family Orchidaceae; genus Phalaenopsis; species Phalaenopsis equestris. The sequence goes on from NW_018218955.1 coordinate 42,891, forward strand.
TTGTAGTAAGCAGGGTTGCAAGTGGTGCGGGAGGAAGTGGGGGTGTTGCAGTAAGCGCCGCAGTAAGTGGAACAAAAGGTGTCGCAGCTGCAAGTCGTGGGCAGGTTAGGAAGAAAATGACCACCCCCCCCTCCCACCGTTCCCTCCCTTTTCCTGCTCTGGTAGGTGGTCCCTAAGGTTCCAAAAACACTAGTTTTCTTACGTGGCTGACTACCTGCACTGCATGTGGTCATCTCTAATTAGATAAAAATATTAATAAATTTAGTACTGGTAGCAAAAAAAATCATAAGTATACAATAGTAAATACAGGAAGGTGCAAAACATACCCGTGTTAAACATGCCTAATGCAAAAAAAAAAGTAGGAGAACTAAGACATAAGTAGCAAAAATAAACACAGGAATGTGCAAAATTAAAGGAAACACATGTTGCAGTTACGTTTAAAAACAAAAAAAATTGAAGAAAAAAAAACAATGACCACTAATCCAATCTTACATATCGTCTTTATTAAGTTTCATTAGACAAACTCGCGTCGAAGATGAACTTATAATTTCTTCTTCAATCTCATTATCATTCTCATTCATATCATGAGGAATTTCTTCATAAATTCTCGTAATATTCTTTAGTGCAAACATTTCATCGTTTGTTCCGATCTGAATGCAAAAATCTAACATTACCTTCTACTTGGTGAATATGTTCAATAATACTTTGCAACTCAATAGTTTTCTTTGGATTATTCTTCATAACCCCAGCCCAATCAATTTTATCCCTTGCTTTATAAGGGTATCAAACATAGCAAACTTGGGTAGTTTGGCGTGCCAAAACAAATAGATCAAACTTTGAATATCATCTGTTCATTTTGACTTCGATGATATCATAAGAGTTAAGTGTTTGTGTTCCTTAATTTGGAACATGATCGAACGACTGACAATTGAACAAATATACCATGTGTGTGTAACATAACCTGGATATTACAAATTGAATCACTTCTTCAAGTACGTCATAAAAGCTCTTGCTATTTGTGCGTGTATGTTTCACCTAACAATAACACCATAATTATGTCTTTTTTTCTTCACACAAGAAACTCGTATGGAATCTACAACTTTACATCAAATATCTGCCATGTAGGAATGCTACGATTATGCCCTCAGACAGGATATAGTAATCTCTGATCTGTGATTTCATTGTTTGCATTGTGAACCTATAATAATTTCAGAGGTATAATTAGTCTAACTTTGAACGTGAAGATTATATTGTGTACCTGTGATTTGAAGAGTTGTTTCAACGTACATATAATTCAACAAACGTCGAAAATTCAGCTTCAACCTTCATGATTATTTGAGACTCGTCTTTCATGTTCAAGTTACTGATAAATATTCTGCTCACACCATTGTCATTTGTATACTCGAATTAATTAGTATATATATATAACATTCTGAATAATAAATGACACTATTGAGTTTGGGCATTATGAATCTTATTGTATAAATGGATGGACTTGTCGCAATTCATTAGGGCATACAATGTAGCAGCTCAGGTCTCTTTATCGCTGAGATACCGTGTACCATGCCTTCCTGATGACTCCCTAGATATTTGAAATATAAATAATTTTGGTTGTGAAGGCATGTCACCTATAGTATGACCTATTTGATATCCTTACTCAAAATAATAGGAGAAGGAAGTAATTATCTCTTACAGCAAGTATGCTTCACATATCAATTCCTTTGATTTTTTTTTTTATTTAAAAATTTGCAAAATAGAGATATTTTACATTGATTATGGCAGTCGTTTAACATGAAATAAAATGCATTAGATCAGGAAGTCGAACCTCTCGAAGGGATACATCCATTTGTATTGTACTAGATGACCAAAGGAAAATATGTTGAGATTGTTATACCTATTTTATACTATTTTTTATGTTATTACACTTTAAAGAAAGGTATTTTTGATGTTTTGTTGCATGAATGATGAATTAGGGTCATTGGAGCAAAAAAGATGCAAAAATGAGCGAATTTGGAGCGAAAAGGACCAAAATGTCGAGAATTGAACTAGGCCGCCGACGGCGCCCTCGACCCAGCCGGCGGGGAGTTTTTCCCGAGACTACAGGACAGAATTCTTCAGAAGCCCACCGACAAAACCCTCGAGGCCGCCGACGGCGAGATCGACGGTTATGCTTACTCAAGCTTTGGATAAGGCCAAAGTTTGATGGGATGCTTAGGTAACTCTTGGGAAAGCTCATCCACAACTTTAAAAGAACATTTTGGCCAAAAATTGAGAGAGTCTAGAGGAGGTGGTG
>NW_018218955.1:45550-46724 GCF_001263595.1 Phalaenopsis equestris
AGTGAAGATTACATCCAAGATTTAGGGAGGTCAAAGCTTTTGGAAGTTGGGTGCAAATAAATAGGAAAATAATATTATCGAGCATAGAATTGGAGATTTTAGAGTGACAGACTAAAATCCCAAATTCGGTCCCATCGTTTAGGTGCTGAAGTGTAGATGGTAGCCCTCATGTGAGAGGAACGTGGGAGCTACGAAGTGAGAGCCGGTATCCACCCAGCCTAGCTACCTAGTCGTAGATTCAGTAAACAAACGTAGGATTAGTCAATGTTCTTTATGCCTGACCAAAGGGTAAAGAATAGGTATGCTCCAATTTGGTAACTTCTAAATTAAACTAATTCACTTTATCCATTCACTATAATTTCTTGACAAGAATTGAACTAATTCACTCTATCCATTCACTATAATTTCTTGACAAGGAGAAGGATGTTTTCTTATATATTGAATATCACAATTAAACCCTTCTTAGTATCATTAGTTATTTAATAGTTATTAAAATTAACTATTTATTTCAAATGTCTATTAGTGATAGATAAGCAAATTGAACTTCGTTGTTGTGATTAAAGTATTGTTTTTCTAAAATCTTAGTCCACAGTTCTAACCACTCCCTATGGGATCGATATCTAGGACTCAATTAGAGCCCTATATTACTTGAGCGATACATATACTTGCGTTGATAAGTGTGACTTTACAATTATTGAATATTTATTATGTCCATATTTATCTTGTATTTTAAGCATATAAAAAATCGTTGTCAAGTTTTTGGCGTCGTTGCCGAGGAATGAGTAAACAAAAATTACAATTAGAGTAACAGACAATTTAGGATTATTAGAAAACTTTTACTTGAATTGCAACTTATTTTTATATTTAGTTAATTATATTACTGAGTACTGATTTCAAATTGTATACGTAAATTTGGACCTGAAAATCTTATACCCTACGATTCGGAATTAGAACGCACTGTTAGAAGGATTAGAAAATTAAGAAGAGAACCTAGAAATTCTGATACAATGAAAAACAACCTGAACAATCAAGGAACAGAGAATGTACACCAACCTAGACCACTAAGAGATTATGCAAATCCTACAATAGATGAAATTCACTTATCTATCCAAAATCCTGATGTAGCTGCTAATTCATTTGAGCTTAAACCTGCTATTATCCAAATGATACAAAA
>NW_018218955.1:50332-50771 GCF_001263595.1 Phalaenopsis equestris
CTTTGAGTTATTAAAAGAAAAATTAATCACAGCCTCTATTATAGTTTCACCTAACTGGGAGAAACCATTTGCACTGATGTGTGATGCTAGTGATTATGCTATTGGAGTTGTTCTTGGACAAAGGTATGAAAAGATTTTTAAAGTTATATACTACGCTAGTAAAACTCTAAATGATGCACAAATTAACTATGTTGTTACTAAAAATAATTACTAGCAATTGTGTATGCTTTAGATAAATTCATATCTTATTTAATTGGAGTTAAATGTGTTATGCATATTGATCACCCTGCTATTAAATATTTGATGCAAAAGAATTATGCTAAACCAAGGTTGATTAGATGGATACTTTTGATGCAAGAATTTGATCTTGTGGTTATTGATAGAAAGAGAACTGATAATCAAATTGTTGATCATTTGTCAAGATTAGAAAATCAAGAAT
>NW_018218955.1:51587-55101 GCF_001263595.1 Phalaenopsis equestris
TAGTAGAATAGATTGGTCCACTAGATTGGATATGACATATGGGCTTACAGGGACTGCTTCTAAAACTCCTATTGGAATGACTCCTTACAGACTGATTTTTTGGAAAGACTTGTCACTTACCAGTAGAATTGGAGCATAAAGCATATTGGGTGATTAAAGAAGTCAATTATAATTTGAAAGATGCTGGTGAGAAGAGATTGTTACAATTAAATGAATTGAAAGAATTAAGAAACGAGTCTTATGATAACGACAAAATTTATAAGGAAAAATTAAAATTATGACATGATCAGAAGATTTACCAAAAGAACTTTGAACCAGAATAAGAAGTTTTGCTTTACAACACTAGGTTGAAGTTATTTCCTGGAAAATTGAAGTCTCGTTGGTTAGGACCCTTTACTGTGACTCAAGTTTATACTTACGGAGCTGTTGAAATTGAAGATCAGAAGACGGGAAATAAATTTAAAGTAAATGGACACAAATTAAAACCATATGCACATATCAGGGGTATATTATGTGGTTTAGTGGTCAGCATGAATATAGGGTTGTGGTTTTACTATATGAGGTGAAGCCATCTGCACATAAGCTAAGTCTAACATTGCATCCTTCAACTGCAAAGTCCAGATAAGAACGATAAAAATGTCTTCATGCCTCACCATGTGGCGAATGACTCATTGAATAAACATCAACAGATTTAGCACTGTGTAAAATCATGTGATAAGTTGTACGGATGGAAGCGAACAGCCTCTGAAGTCGGGGTATGAGCAGAAAGTAAAATAGATGATTGTATAGAATTTTTTTTTTTTACTCTTTCACCTCCTCTGTTTAAATTTATCAGGCACCACAAAATCGGTAAGTCATCTCGATTGCATCGTCCTTGTAATATATTATGAAGTCGTTAACACAATAATCAATCTTCTTAGATTGTAACTGTAACTTTGAAACTAGTTTTTTTGTTTTGCCCAAATCATCCAGCATTAAATTCTCTATAGCTTTTATCTCTTTTAATAATATTTCTACTTAATTAAATGCTTCTATAGGCATGTTAAAATCAGATTTTATGCTGAGCATTCTCAGCACCACTGATTAACTTCATATGTGTAGTGCAAAAATTTCATAAACGTTGTTTTGCAATGTTTAGTAAGTCATAGAACTGTTGTGATTCGTTGTTTGGTGTTTCACTTTTGTGTGGAACACTAAAAAAAATGAGCTCTGTGAGCAACATGAACCATTTATTTGTATGTGTCAGTAGTGTATTCTTTTGCTAGAGGGTCATAACTTATTGATGCACCAACTTGATCGTACTGTACTTTTGGTTCTTGCTCGCCATATGCGGTACAGTCCCAATAATTTGGTTTGAATATCTTGCAGTAAAAATCTAACTTAACTTCTTTGGGTCGCAGAAACACTTAGAATTTACCCTCTGAACGATAATTGGGCAATTGTGATGCCACCTGCACGAATTCCTCAACACCATTCAAGAACTCATCAGTGAGTCATTTTCGTTCTGGATAAATCTGTTATACATTCAAGCTCTCAAATTATGAATATTCATCTACAACATAAATGTAGCTTTACAGATCAATGTAATTGTTACAAAAAATAAAAATTAATCATTATTGATCAATATGTACAATGGATGATTATGTTTAGCGGTTCGTAGGAGTTTATTCTCATTGAAGAAAATGAACGCAGGAACCTCCTTGAAGTAGCACGCTTCATCTGGTGAAGTCGACACTACTTGGTCAAGCATATCTCGGGATCTCGCAAGGTTCATCGGATGGTCGACATTTAATGTGACCAAACATACCTAAGATATCTCTATCTAATCTTGTCCGCCCCTATCACGTATATATACATTTATCATTTTGTCTGTAAGTGTTAAGGAACTCATGCATGCACCTAAGCATTCTTATCTCAGAAACAATTAACTTTTTTTATAATTCTCTTTTAAAGGCCAACAATCTACACCATAAAGCATTGCAGGTCTCAACACCGTCATATAAAATTTTCCTTTTAGTCTAAGTGGTACTTCTATCACACAATAGACCCGATGTATTCCTCCACTTCAACCAACCAACTTGAAATCTACTAATAACATCCCCATTTATATCACCATCACTTTGAACAATAGACTCGATGCATTCCTCCACTTCAATCAAACCAACATGGATTCCATAAATAACATCCACATCTATATCACCATCACTTTGAACAATAGACCCAATACATTCCTCTACTTCAACTAACCAACGTGAATTCTACAAATAACATCCTCATCTATATCACTGTCACTTTGAACAATAACCTGATGCATTTCTCCACTACGTCAACCAACCAACTTGAATTCTACTAATAATATCCTCATCTATATTTTCATAAATACCCCTCAATACTTATGTATATACATAGCTAATGCCTAAACTTCAATGTTTACTGAGATTTGCATATATACCACTCAATTCTTATGTATATACATACCTAAAACCTAAACTTCAATTTTTACATACATACCACATTACCTATGATTCTCCCATTTCCATTTTCAAAATTTAAAATGATACAAAATAGCACAAGTGGACTTATCTTCTTCGATGTACCCTGATAGGAGCATAGCGGGAGGATGAGAAATATGAAAGTTTAAGTGGTCTCTATTTCGTACCTTCCTAGCTAGCTCTAATGATGACTGTATCATGAAGAATCAGTAAAAAAAGGTGATGGTTTTGAGTGGAATTGGGAGAAGAGGGGCGAGGGTGAGGGTGAGGGCGAGGTTGAGGTTTTCAATAGACAAGAGCGAGGGTTTTGGCAGAGAAGAGAGGAAGAGGCTGCAAGGGTTTCAGGGGAGCGAAGAAAAAAATAAATTAAAAGGCGCAGGATGAGCATTTAGGTATTTTGCGTGTGACTTTTTTGTCTAATTAGCACCAGATGTAGTTTGGCGCTTTCAAGTAAAGCTTTTACGTCGATTTATTTGATGCCAAATCGTCACACAATTCGTCACAACATCATTATAGGTTTCATCATTTTTAAAAGTCTTTGGTGACGCATTATTAGAAGAAAACCTGATCGAACTCTGTTGCAAATATCAAAACATATTTTTTGTCGCTTTACAACCGCAAATCATATGCAAATATTGGTGTGAGAAAAATCCGATGCAAATATCAGACTAGGGGTATAAACGAGTCAAACAAAAGCGAGCCTAGGCTTAGCTTGTGTTCGGCTCGTTTATATTTCGAGCTCAAAAAGTGCATTCGTGTTCGACTCGTTTGCTTAGCAAGTCGAACACGAGCTGTTCATGAACAAAGAGTCGTTTTGACAACCCTTATCACGTAGTCATAAGATGTTAAGGGTTGGGGTTGTATTTAAAAATTATTGTTTATATTTAAACATAATTTAAATCTAATTTAATTATTTTTATTCTATTTTCTTAATTAATACTTTTAATGAATTAAAAATTTTTATAGCCTTGTAGTCATTTTAATTTTTTTAAAAATTACTACTCATCAATATAATATATATA
>NW_018218955.1:55128-77918 GCF_001263595.1 Phalaenopsis equestris
CTATTGATATATATATATATATATATATACATACATAATTGATGAGTCGTATTTCGAGACAAAACGAGCCAAACACGAACGAACAAATCTTTGTTCGTGTTCAACTCATTAACTACAGTTCCCTGATCTGTTCCTTGGAACACCTGTAAAATTGCCTCATATAGCTATGCTCATGTCGCGAAGTAGAGAACACTACATTGCACAGAAGCAGCGCAATACTCTAGAGGCACAAGAAGACTTCGAGCTCATCTTTTTTGAAGGTTTAAAACCACAACGTACATTCTCTTAGATGCAATAATAGTAAAAAAGAATAATAGAAATACACAAATAAAGTTTTATAAAGTTGTGAGGCCTAAGAGCACAAAGTATTTGTTTCATTTAAACCTTGTAATACTGAGCTTGTATCTGTCACAAAAGTATAAAACCACAAAGACCCCTAAGGTCATTTGTGTCATCATAGACCTCGAGCTCATCTTTACTGAAGTTTTAAAACTACAAAGCACAGACCCATAGATGCAACACTAGTAAAAAAGAATAATAGAACTACAAAAATAAAGTTTTATAAAGTTGGAAGGTTTCAGAGCACAAGTATAATTAACGAATAATCTGTCATTACAAGTAAATAATTGACCTTTGAAAATATAAAAAGGTTCTTAATTGCCTTTAAAATCACATAATATCAAGCTCGTATGTGTCACATAAACATATCACCACAAAGGTCATCTAGATGAATTTAATATTCATTTGACTGAAAAATTAGGGGTTCTTAGTTGTCTTTAAATCATGTTATACCGAGCTCGTATGTGTCACAAAAGCATATCACTATAATGGTCATCTAGAAGAACCCCTAAGGTCATTTATGTTATCATAGACCTCAACACCAAAAAAAAAAACACTCAAGAAAAACAAATCTATATTAAACTCATGGTTACTTAACAACCATCCATGTGGGAGAGAATGAAAATGTTTTTTGTACTAAATCAAATATTAGCATCATTATATAAAGTGTCATTACAATAAGCAATAGTTGTTTTTGCAACACATTACACAAATAAAGAACATGCCACTCACAAAATTTGTTCACCCATTAACTATTACACTTTTGCTCTCGCAACTCCATCTCCCCAACACCTTCCTCATCTTGTGTACAAGAGGCATGTAAATATGATTCAGCTTTTCATATTGAATGACCTAGGCGATATATCATATGCATCAACGTGGACATGTGATTAGTCATCATCTACATTATTGAAATTAATATCACTACGCGAAGGATGTTGATGAATGTAGTTGTGGAGAGTTATCATAGCGACCACATTCTTCACTTATTTGTTGAAATGATAGATGGACATATCAAGTAAAATAATCCATTTTTTTCAAAACCTAGATGTTTTTTCAATAACACCACGTAAAGATGAGTCAATTGTTAAGCATCTCCTTTTTGCCTCAAGCTATGTCGTTGGCTCTTTAGAAATTTGGAATATAATTTTTTTGTATCAGAGAATGTCTGAGATATCCTCTTTGTAATGGATAATTAGCATCAATCAAATAATATTTCATTCGTTAGTATTGTGATGCAATAAATATTTTATTTCCTTATATGCAAACAAACAAGGAGATGGCTTCAGAAAATAGTATTTGTGAGTTGACTATCGTGGGCACTTCCTTCTCATCCGAACATCACAAAAAGTAAGCAAAAATTAGAATCACATACAATTGTAATGTTTTGTGTTGGTGACCCACAACATCCAATATATGTTAACATTCTTAAGTGAATTTTAATACATATGAAGACAAAAATCTACCTTGAAAAATAACATATAACGTTGATCATGTTAAATATTTATAGGGGTGTTTTGGAATGTTGGGTCTTCATGTCTTATAATTCTTGAGGATAAGTAGGTAAGAGCATTCAATCCGACCAAAAAATATCTGTTAATTGTTTCTGGTGAGTGTTGGAATTGCTCCATGGCTCCTCTCATGGACAAAATATAGAGGGCTATAACTAACACCTCTTCAAAGTCATCCTAGATGAGCCATAAAGTCCATAATGTATGTACAATTTCTCTAATAAGTCAATAAATATGTTTTGTGTCATACAAAACATGATGTTAAATCTTGTGAGGTGACCCACAAGTAATTCCCCAACCTACTTGTCACATATAAACATGGATGTCATGCAATGAGAGCGAGCAATATATGAGTTGTAATACACATACATTAAGCATATTACAACTGCAATTTTTCTTTTCTATTCATGTTATTCATTTTTTATACAACTAACACATATAAATAATAATGAATTAGCAAGTGATGCATTAACAAAATAATGAAAATGAATATTCCAAAAGCAATGAAATATATCCAACAATGAAAAAAAATAAAACTTAAACATAATAAAAATAACATAAATAATGTCCACCAAGTAGATAGAAAATATCCCCATTGCAGTCAAACATAACGATGTCCAATAAACAAATAAAATAAAATTTAAGCATCTCATTTATCATGGAAATAGTGTAAATAGTAAACCTTATGGTTATGTGTCATTGACATAAAGAACTCTCTCATGGTCGGGTCTTCTAACAACTTCATAGAAAGCAAGTAAGATAGCATGTCTTCATAAATTTCTAGAGTTTCTTCCAAGATTCTCATAACTTGTTGAAAAAAAATTATTCGTGATGTTTTAGACTCATTAGTGCATGAAGCTACTAACTGTAAAATCTGACTTCTGATGAAAACTGCACCATGTTTCTTTCTTTTTCTCAACCCTTGGATGTTTTGAACAACTAGTAAATTCAACTGCAATTAGTTTGTGGTTGAATCCTTCATTGGAGCTAGTAGTTTGCTCATCATCTACATGCTCAACTCTGCCAACAGGTCCTCTCTCACTTGGTGCCCATGCATGATCACTCATGGCCGAAACTCCACCAAAACATATGATAAAACTTTATTTCAAGCTCAGGGTCAATATATTTGAATTTGAACCTTTTAGCAGTTAAAATGACCAACACACTAATTTATAATTGATGTAATTGAAATTGACATAAAAAAGTTGAACGAATACACGTTTCATAAATTGTCACTTCAAATCTCTCGACCAACCATTCTACCAAAGCATCGATTGTTCATTTTATCAAATCCCAACCCAAGCTAGTGGATCCTCATTTTAACTCTTTCCTTAATTTTCAATTATTTTTAATTAATACCACTTATTTTTCAATTGGATTCCATTGTGTTCTCTTCCTACATTTTCCTTAATTTTTTATAATATTCTCTCATCCTTATTAAAATAGGCGGTTGGTCAATTTCCAAATTCAACGTCCTTAAGACAGAGATTATAAAATATTAGCTTAACCTCTTTAGTCGTCATGGCAGACGAACCGATTTCTTGTCCTACCATTCATGTTTACCAGCATGAAAAGAATTAAGCAACATAAATTGATGGCAAACAATAAAAATTTTTCTCATGAAGACAAACAAGTATCATGTTAAAACTCACTATTGGCATCAATTTTTGATGTCACGAGTGTAGGGTGTCCACCTACATTACTCAAGATGGACTATGGTTCGTCTATAGCATCTGGTAGCTCAAAAACACCCACCCAGGACTCTCCATCTCTTGTTCGAGGCAAGTAGCTAGGTTTGGTGGCAATTCAGCCATACCCGGGAAAATTCCCTCTATGAGGCCTTTATGAGAAATGAGGCATGATTGGTGCCTAATTTTATGGTTAGAAGTCACCACATGGCCATCCAGAACCTCCAACAGCCCTAGGAAGTCACAAAGTCCACCTACGTGCGCAACAGAAAAATTAGGGTTAAGACAACTTACCCCCGCCGCGGTTTAGAACGACCATTGACATTGATTTCTCCAGCGAATGACTGGTGCGGTGGTCGACTAACACTAATAGTAAATATGCAGTTCAATCCCAATAAAAATAAATTCATTATAAATAATTTTATCTTTTAAAATCTCTAAGCAGCTAAACCCGTAATAATAACACAAGTATACATATCGCTTAAGTAATAAAGGGCTCTAATGAAGTCCTAAGTATCGATCCTACAGAGAGTTGGACATTCTTATGGTTATAACGTTAAACACAATATTCAATCTATAAAACTTAAGTAGGCAATACAAATCTTAAGTAAATTTAATGTGTGCTAAAGGAAAAGCAGTTGAAAGAACTAAGTTAACTAAACTAATTGCTAAACTTCAAAAGTAAACTTATAAAGACTAAACAAAATTTTGAAATGAGGAGTTTAAATTTAAGAAAGAATCATTCCTCTTACAATGAGTTTATGGAATGTGAAGAAATTAAAATCATTTAAAATACATATATAAAATTGTATTGTGTCAAATAGGAGAAATCCTATTATTTACCCCATGGGAGTGCATAAAGAACATTGACTAATCTAGAATTTGGTTCCTAAATTCGTGGTTAAGTTGAGAGGATATTGGCTCTCACTCCACAGCTCTCTCTTTTCCCTCGCTTGAGGGCTAACAATCTCGCTTTAATTTCCAAGTAACAGGACCAAATTGAGGATTTTAATATGTCACCTTAAAATCTCCAATTTTATGTCCATCAAAGTATATTTCCCTTTTTTTTTGCACGCAACCCAACATATTACATTCTCATTCTCACCCATGAAATTGAACGTCACTCTTAAGTTGTTGAAGAAAGCATCACCCTTTCAGATCATATTTTTCTTAACAAATTTTAACATTTTAATTGGTTAGATCGAAAAGTAAATGAAGATTAGAGTTTGAATCACCACAATTTATTGATATTTAAAACCTTATAAAACAAAACTAATTCTTCACAAAATCATATCTCATTTTAGGGAGAAAGATAAAGAAGACTACTCAGAATTCATGAGAATGATACGACAAAACACAGATTTCATATATAAAAATAAGTTTATAAAACAACAAAAGAAAAGAACACAAGTTATCTCAACTATTTACCAAACAAATCCCTAGAAATTCCTTTTAAGCACTTTCTCTCTTTACAATCACACTCAATTCTCTCTTAGAAGTGTAATGAAGAAGAAATCTCTCACCTTCCCTCTCCTCTTACAACCTTAGAAGAACATCATCTCTTATCTCTCATGTCAAACTCTCTATCTCACCCCCCCTTTTCTTCTCTAGACTCTCCTCTTTTAATTAGGGCTCAAAATGAATTCAAAATTTCCTCCAATTCCCCCCCCCCCCCCCCCCACACCACACTCTTTTTCACCAACTATTAAGTCCCCTCATCTAAGAGACATATCTCTTCATTAGAGAGCCTTCCAAAGTGTCTAGATGCATTGAACCACTCCATGAGATGTTTGAAATGTTTGAAGCCTTCAAAATCTGCTCAAAAGTATTCACGAACCGACTTACTCCATCTTAATTTGTCTATGGTGCTTCTGGCACTAGCCTTATGAAGTCCACACTGTTCTCTGGATTCTGGCGCTTCTGGCGCCAATCTGGCACTGCTTAATGAAGTTCGTGTTGTTTCTGGATTCTGGCGCTTCAGATGCCAATCGCCAATCTAGCACCTCCAATGTCGCTTCTTTGTAAAATGGTGTCTCTGACGCCAGTTTTTGGTAATTTTGACACCAGCTCTTGGGAAAATAGTGCCTCTGGCGCCAGGATTACGAAATTCTCCATTTTGGCTCCAAATTTTCTCCTTTTTGCCTCTTTTTGTTCCAAATATCTAAAATTGATATACCTGCAACAAAAACATAAAAATACTCTTTTTAAAGTGCAATATCACCAAAATAAGCATAAAATGTACACATAAATAGTATATTATTTTGGTGAATGAAAATCTTCAAAATTAAATGTTACTTGTCTTCAAGTGACTCTTTTACTACATAAAAATACGACTTATGACAGAGATTAACTTATAAACTTCTATAATTTATTTTAATAAATATAATTGTATAACTAAAGAAAAACTTTTAATAACTTAGCTTAAAAATAAAGGTATAAGAACATCTAGTAATCGAGTTTAAAATTTCTGAATCTTCTTTCATTTCAAGAAGAATTGTAGTTTGTCATACCGAAAATATTTCATGAAAACTTTATTAGTAAGGATGCTAATACTCAGAAACAAGTTTAGAAAATGTAAAAGTTTTTTTTCTTAAGTTGATTTAAGTAAAGCTAATTTTTTATTATGCATCTCCTCAAACTTCTTCTCACATATTTTTCTTTTCTTTTTCTTTTTCTTTTCTTTTTCTTTTTTCTTTTCTTTTCTTTTTTCTTTTCATTGGGATCTTTTTCAATCATTTCTTTTCTTTTCTTTTTAATATGAGGATTACTATATCTGGATAGCATTTAATAATTTTGAACTTCACTATCCTCTTTTTAAAGTCAAAACTACTTACCTTCCTTCACTTTATAAATTCATACTAGCTTTGAAGATTTTTCATAAAGTTTCATTCTTTTCTTCTTACATGAAACTCTAAGATTCTTAATACTTCAAAAAATATAATTTCTTTTACTTTAAATAGAAAACATAATCTCATTCTTTCATACTAAATATCTTAACTGTAGAATCGACCTTCATTATTAAAGATTTTTTTTCTTATATTTACCATAATATTTACAAACAAAAATACATTTATTTAAAGTTAAACTTTAATATCCATGTCCATGTTAAATTTATTTTTTTTTAAAAAATATAGTTAATTGAGGATAAATAAAATTTAGTTCACTTTTTTTAAAGAAATTTTTCTTTCATCTAAACTTAAGTTTTTAAATAACAAGTAAATCATGTAGTACAAAAAACTTACAAGTGAAAGAAAATAGTAAATGCATAAAAATAAAACTAACCTGTAGAGGATTTTGAATTTGAAATTAGGCTCTTGATATTTTGCAGGTGCTAACTTAAAAGGTACAAGCTTTAAAGCATTAAATGAGACATAATATATCAAAAGAATTGCAAAGAAAAGATAAATTAATGACATAAACAATAAACTAAAAATGCTGAAAAATAAAAGTCTACAATTTACTATTACATACACCAGTTTAATAGATCCACAAATTAAACACATACAAATTAAACACACAAATTAAACACATAAATGTCCACATACATAATCAACAATAAAACAAAATCAATAACAAAAAAAAACTAACAAAACCTAAATAAAATTTACTCTTCATCATCTTCCTCTTCCTCTTCTTCTTCTTCTTCTTCTTCATGCACATAAGCCGTGAAACTGGGTCATGTAGGAAATTCTACATTATTATCACCCCTTAGAAATCTAACCATTGCCTCTTCATATGCAATATCGTGTCGGACTCTTTTCTGTTTATACTCATCATTGTGAGAATTTCTAGCTTTAATACTACCTATTATGTTCTGCATTGCTATGAGATCTGTTTGTTGAATCATTAACTGCTCCATAATGTTTTCAAGTGTAACATAACCAGAAGTAGATGGTCCTGCAGCAGATGTGGAGGGTCTATCACTACTTCCACTCTTAGATCCAACAAATGATTCAAATTTATGCACAGTGGGCTTTCCAATTAGATTTATTTGTTGCAACACTTCTTCATTTCTACCAAATTCTACTTCTGATTGTTCACATAGAGTGAAAATTAAGGCAGGATATCCCAAACTACTAGTTGTCCGACTCTTAGCAATGCTCTGAGCATTTTGCGCAATAAAAGCACCAATATCAACTGTTTTCATTTGTTGAATACATAAATTCAACACTGCTCTTTCCTTAGTTACTTCGCTCAGGTGGTTAGTCGGAAGCATCTTTTGCAGAGATGAAGTAATGGCATGCCTTAGATTGAACATTTAACATGGGAGTGAAGGAATTAACTTTGTGATTATTTTTAATTTTTCATTCTCCTCTTCCATCTGTCAAAAAAACAATTACTTCATCAAGTGATGAATTAGCCAGCATACTCACAATGAAATGCATTTCTTAAGTCCATAAAATTCATTGATTCTTCTTCGATTAAATTCGTCTTGCTTGCCTCGAACAAAAATATGATCGTCCGTTTTCACTCGAACAATGGCTATTGTGGTAAAGTAGCAGAAAGTTTACCACTTCCGAGCAATAATCAGCCTTTCAATCTCTCCTCCTGGCTTTGAAAATGCTCGCTCCTGAATCAATTTCCTCGAGCCCATTTTGGTATTATAGTTATATTGGGCCTTAAAATTCACAAATCTCCTTACATATATCTCCTTGCATCAAAATCTTTCGTAGGCTTTCCCCTCTTTACTCTTGGAGCCATAAGAATTTCTATATAAATCCAAATAAAATCCAAATAAGTTCACAGTATCTTAAATTAAACTCCAAAACTAGGAATATTTGGTAAGAAGCTTTTTACCATGGGTTCTCTTTAAACCTCTTCAAAAAACTCAAATTTTTGGATTTCCAAAATGTAGGGTAAATTCATGGTGAAAATAAAAAATTTCTAGGTTAAAGTGAAGCACTTACCAAGAGAAGATGAAATCCAAAATTTTTAGGCTTTGAAATCTCCTCAAATCCACCAAATGTGAAGCCCTAGGTTGAGTTTCAGCCTTCGTTTAGAGGTAAGAGACGACCTAAGTAGTAAAAATGACATTTTACTAGTGATTTTCACGGTTTAAAAATGATTTGGGCGTTTTTGGGAAATTGGCGCCTCTGGCACCATTTTTCTGTGAAATGGCGCCTCAGGCGCGAATCAGGCGCTTCAGGTGCCAACGCCAAAAATTTTCAGATTTCAATTCTCTTTGAAAATTTGTTGCGTACTGCACCACGTCAACCTTTAATTAACTTAATTAAACAATTATACTCATAATTAAACAAATTTCTAACACATAATTTTACAAACAACACAAAACTCATATTTATATATATAATTCGAGCAATTACAAAGTAACAGTTTTCAAGCCAACATATCTAATTAAGCATTGAAATCAAGCCAACAAACTAACATTGAAGTCTAAATATCAAACATTTAACAATAATACATATAAGGTTTCACAATAAAAGTAAATGAAATCCAGTACAAACACATAACAGATAAAAGCAATAATAACTACGAATTTCATACTAAATAAGTTCAAACATCTTCTTCACTATCATCATCTCGAATGTCTCCCAATTTGCATCTTCATCAGTAAGGTATCGATAAAGTTCATCCATATTATCTCTCGTATGGACAAAATTTGCATAGTGACAAATAGGAACACTTTCAATCATAAACACGTCGTTTATTCTCGAATGAGTAGATTGTACCCACTTGCCTTGAACATAGACTACTCCTTGGTTAATACCATGAAGTTTAGCGTAAAACTTCTTCATCAGAAGAACTACTACAGCGGCAGTGGTATAGCAAAGTACTTCCCAGAGTATCTGTGCAATAATCTCCTCCACATGAGTATTCTGTGTGTTGAATCCTCGATTAACAAAGCCTCGTTCCTTGATTAGTCTCTTCTTCACAAGACAACAATCGTATAACTTTTGCGCATCGAAACTGACAAACTTCTCCTGTTAAAAATTCTATATCTAGTGGTTTCTTTAGAGTGAGAAGCCATAGATTTGAAAAATGGTGGCTTTCCCTTCATTTTACCCTCTTAAATATATTTAGGATTCGGTTTTAGGGAGTTACTAAGAAGAAATCCCGCCAAAAACCTTCAAAAACTGCCATTTAAATTGTCCTAAGTCGTTTCCATCGTCGCAACGCTTCTGGCACCAATCTAGCGCCTCTGCTGCCAGCTCTTTGGAAAATGGCGCCTCTGGCACCAGCTCAAATTTCTACACTGTTTCATTTTAAATCCAAACGACTCAAAATTTCCATATAAGCCAATAAATAAAGATGCTTTAATGTATTTTCTTAAAATATAAGTCTCTAAAATACACAGAATTCATAAAGAAAACATAAATTTATATATATAATACTACTTATAAAAACAGATAAACAATAGAAACAAACAAAAATATGGGTTGCCTCCCACAAAATGCTTTTTTAATGTTGTTAGCCCGACATTCCTATTCATTACTCTGGGTGACCAACATTATAGTCTCTTTAGAAACTGGTCTATGACCATCACAATATGGTTTCATTCTGTGCTCATTCACTTTAAATACCTTTCCAGACTTGGGATCTTCAATACTAACAACTCCATAAGGATAGACTTTTATAGTTGTGAATGGCTCTGTCCACCTAGACTTCAGTTTTCTAGGAACTAATTTCAAGCTTGTATTGAATATTAAAACTTCTTATCAAGGCTCAAATTTATTTTTTATTATCTTCTGACTATGTCATTCTTTCATTCTCTCCTTATATATTCTAACATTATCATAAGATTCATTCATACTCTCTTCAAGCTCTTTCATTTGCAATAATCTTTTCTCACCTGTATCTTTTAAACTAAAATTAAACTTCTTGATCGCCCAATAAGCTTTATGTTCCAATTATACTGGTAAGTGACAAATCTTTCCAAAAATTAATCTATATGTGGACATTCTTATAAGTGTCTTATAAGTTGTTCTATAAGCCCATAATGCAGTATCTAATCTAGCAGACCAATCCATTTTATTAGGATTTATAGTTTTTTTTTTAAATTCTCTTAATTTCACAATTAAATACTTTTGCAAGACCAACTGTTTGGAGATGATAAGCAGTTGTAATTCTATGTATAATATTATATTTTTCCATCAATTTTTCAATTCGCTTGGTGCGAAAGTGAGATCCTCCATCAGAAATGATTATTTTCGCCATTTCATATTTTGTAAAAATATTTTTGATTAAAAATTTTGAAACACTCTGAGCATCATATTGAGGTAAAGCGATTACTTCAATCCACTTTAATACATAGTCCACTGCAATTAATATATATATATATATATTTTCAAATGAAAGTACAAATGATCCCATAAAATCTGATCTTCAAACATCAAAGATTTCAACTTTCAATGTAAAATTTAAAGGGATTTCATTTCTTTTTGAAATATGACCTACTCGCTGACACCAATCACATGTTTTAATATATTAAAATGACCTCAAATTCAGAATCATGACATTTTTTGATAATTTCTTCAATTTCTTCATAAGACACACATTTCCTCATAACTAAATATTTGCATTATTTGTACAAATATGTGTCATCCCATAGTAAAATTTTGCACCGTGGATAAACCTCTTTTCTTGTTGTTTTGTCAACCCATATGGTAAATTACCACTAATAATGTAGTTTATAATATCAGCATATCACGATATTTCACATCTTTTAACTGAGTAAAGTTGTTCATTTGAAAAAGTTTTATTAATTTCTTTTTCAAGATCAAATATTTCTTCTTGTTCCAGTCTAGATAAATGATCAACATTTTCATTATTAATTTATTTCCTGTCGATATAATTGATCAACAATTTGATCAACAATATGGTAAATTACCACTAATAATGTAGTTTACAATATCAGCATACATTGGTATTTCACATCCTTTAACAGCGTAAAGTTGTTCATCAGGAAAAGTTCCATTAATTTCTTTTTCAAGATCAAATGTTTCTTCCTGTTCCAGTCTAGATAAATGATCAACAATTTGATTATCTATTTCTTTCCTATCGACTATCACAAAATCAAATTCTTGCATCAGAAGTACCCATCTAATTAATCATGATTTTGCATCTTTCTTTTACATCAGATATTTTATAGTCGAGTGGTCAGTATGCAAAACACATTTAGGGCCCATTTGGGACGGCTTATAATTGCGGCGGAGTTTTGAAAATGCCGCCAAACCATTTGGTTTGCGCATTTTTGAAAATGTTGTCTGCTGCGTTTGAGTTCTTTACACTAAATGCAGGCCGCAGGGGGTCGACTCGCGGGGCATTTCAGGATAAGCTGCTTATCCTGAAACGCACAAGCTGCCCAAACAGATTCTTAGCTCCAATTAGATATGACATAAATTTATCAAAAGCATAAACAATGACTTATAACTCTCTTTCAGTAGTGATATAATTAATTTGAGCATCATTGAGAGTTTTATTAGCATAGTATATAACTTTAAAAATTTTGTCATATTTCTGTCCTAAAACAACTCCAATTACATAATCACGTGCATCAAACGTTAATTCAAACGGTTTCTCCCAATGAGGTGAAACAATGTAGGAGCAGTGATCGATTTTTTCTTCAATGTTTCAATGTTTCAAAGGCATTAAGGTACTCTTGATTGAAATCAAATTTTGTATCTTTTTTCAAAAGTTTGCATAAAAGCTTTGTAATTTTTAAAAAATCTTTGATATACCGTGTATAAAAACCAGCATGTCCTAAAAAGCTCCTAACTCCTCTTGCAGTAGAAGGTGGAATTTGGTTAAATATTACTTGAATTTTTGTCGGATCTACTTCCATGTCATTTTTTGAAATTTTATGTCCAAGCACAACTCCTGCTACAACCATGAATTCACATTTTTCCCAGTTTAATACTAGATTTGTCTTTTCACATACTTCCAGAACTTTTCTAAATTATTTAAACATAATTCAAACGAAGTTCCAAATACCAAAAAATCATCTCCATAAAGACTTCTATCCTTTTTTCAATTAAATCACTGAAAATCGATATCATGCATATTTGAATTGTCGCAGGCGTGTTATATAAACCAAAGGGCATTCGTTGAAAAGCAAAAATATCATAAGAACTAGTAAACGTTGTCTTCTCTTGATCCTCTAAAGTAACTGATATTTGACGATAGTCGGTATATCCATCTCAAAAGCAAAAATATTTATGTCCAGCTAGTCTATCCAACATCTGGTCCAAAAAGGGTAAAGGAAAATGGTCATTCCTGGTGGTCAAATTTAATTTACTATAATCTATGCAGATTTGTCATCTAGTGGCTTGTCTTGTTGGTATTAATTCATTACTCTCACACCTCCTTTATTTAGAACACAGTGAATTGGACTCACCCAAGCACTGTCTAAAATAGGATATATTATTCCCGCATCTAACCATTTTAAAATCTCTTTCTTTACAACTTCTTTCATCATCAGGTTTAATCTCCTTTGAGGATCAACTTTTGGTTCATGATGATCTTCCAATAAAATTATGTGCATACAAATTGAAGGACCGATTCCTTTAATATCATTTAATGTCCATTCAAAAGCTTTCTTATATCTTTCTAAAGTTTCCAACAATTTTTGTTCTTATGCTTCAGTTAACTCTGAGGATACAATAACAAGTAAGGTAGATAAATCTCCTAAAAAGACATTTTAAATGTGTATGAAATGCTTTTATTTCTAGTTCAACAAGTTTCTGAATCGATGAAACCAAATTTTTGTTATTATCAGTAGGATCTAGCAATTCAAATTAATCCTGAACATAATCTAATTCTTCATTACTCACTTCCATAGATTCATCTTTAATTATATCCTCATCCTCATACTCCAAATGTTCTTCTTCAGTTTTCTTTTCAAATGTATTTGTGAAATATTCATTTGCTTAAATAGTCGTTAATTTTTATTCTGAAGCATTCATCTTCTCTTCCTTTTGTTGGATATCTCATTGTCTTTGCAATATTAAATGTGACATCTTGATTGCTAACTCTCATCGTCAATTGTCCTTTTTGCACATCTATCAAAACTCTTCGAGTGACAAGAAATGGTCTTCCTAAAATGATAGGAATTTATGTACCTTCCTCTATATCTGACATAATAAAATCTACAGGAAAAATAAATTTATCAACCTTTAACATCTTCTATAACTCCTTTAGGATAAGTAATCAAATGATTAGCTAACTGAAGAGCTATAGTATTAAGTGAAATTTCTCTTAAACCCAACATTCTGAAAATCGATAGAGGCATAAGATTAATACTGGCTCCCAAATCACATAAAGCTTTTCCAAAAAATCTTTCGTCAATAGCATAAGGAATAGTAAAACTTCCAGGATCTTTAAGTTTTTTAGGAAGCTTTTTTTGAATTATAGCGCTACACTCCTCACTAAGTACAAAAATCTCACTATTTGTAAACTTCCTTCTTTTATTAAGCATATGCTTCATGAACTTCACATAGTTTAGTATTTGTTCTAGGGCCTCAACAAATGGAATGTTTATTGTCAATTTCTTCAATATTTCCAAAAATTTTGTAAATTGATTATCTTTGTTTTTCTACTTTAATCATTGAGGAAATAGAGCTGGTGGTCTTTCTACAATAATTTTCATTGGTTTGATATGATATTTTGACTCAAAATGAAAATCTTCATTATATTTTTTTTTATTTTTCACCCCTTCTTTTTGAACTTTTGTTTCCAACTCTTTTCCACTTCTGAGTTGAATAACCTTAATTTGCTCTTTATTTTTATCTTTAGAATAAACTTCAACATTTCTAGGCAACGTTCCTGGAGGTCTATTGCTAAGTGCAGAAGCAATACATCCCAATTCATTTGTCATGTTTCTAATTGCAGCTCCTTGACTTTATAATTGACTTTTCATTTGCAATATTAATTCTTCTATTGACAATTTCTTTTCATTACTTTGCAAATTGTTAAATCTTAGGGGGTAATAAGGTTTAAAGGGTAATAAGATTTGTAGTTCAAATTCCCTTAATTGGTGTAGTTTCCCAGTGAGTTTCCAGCATTGTTCCCTCATTGCGGGTTTACAATATTAGAGTTATTGTTACTCCAATTGAATTTCACGTGATTTTTTCAACTAGGATTATAATAATTGGAATAAGGATTATTAAATCGGTTCTTTATGGCATTTAAAGTCTCATACGAAGATTAGGATTCTATCATTTGTCCAAGTGAATTTTTCTCAAGCATAGAAGGTGTCTGAGAATAATTCATTCCATATTGATCTATCTTTTTTTATATTGCAGAAATTTGAGCAGCCAACATAGATATCACATCAAAATCATGAATACTAGCTACTCTTTTTGGGTTTACCCTTTCAGAGGGTCATTGAAAATTATTAGTAGTCATCTATTCAATTATAAAAAATATGCTTCAACAAATGGTTTTGACATTAATGATCCCTAACAGCAACATCAATTATTGATCTAAGAGATCTAACCACTCCATTATAAAAAGTTTGAATTATTAACTAATCTGACAACGCATGGTGTGTACACTTCCTAAGGAGATATTTAAATCTTTCCCAAGTTTCATAAATTGATTCCCCTTAAAACTAACAAAAAGATGTAATATCATTCTAAGCTTAACAATTTTCGATGGTAAAAAATATTTAGATAATTTTTTTTTGTGATAAGTCTCCCCAAGTTCTGATAGATCCAGGTGCTAACAAGTTTAACCACATCTTAGCTTTATCCCTTAGTGACAAACAAAAAAGTCCAAAAAAGTCTAAGTCTGACGGCATCATTCGACACTCCATCATATTTAAATGTAACACGCAATTCTAGAAAGCTAGCAAGGTGTAAGTTAGGATCTTCAATCGGTGTTCCCTCAAACTGAGTATTTTGTATCATTTAGATAATAACAGGTTTAATCTAAAATGAATTGACATCTACAACAGAGTTTTGTATATCCAAATGAATTTTATCTGTTGTAGAATTAACATAATCTCTTAAAAGTCTCTGATGATATCCATTTTCAGAATTATTCAAGTTACAAGCCATTTTTTTCAAATTATCTCCCTCTTTTTGTTGTTTTCAAATTTTTCTAATTGTTCTTTTTAATACTGAATCGCAAGGTATTAAACCTACCGATCTTAATCTACGCATACACAAGCACAATAAGGAATATAAATAAGCAAACACACTGAAATATAAAAATATTTAATTAAACTACAAATAGTTTTTCAGCTCAAATAAAATGTTCTCAATTATAAAGTAATTTACAGTTACATCCCCGGCAACAACGTCAAAAACTTGGTGAGATAGTCAGCTAGCACTAACAGTAAATATGCAATTCAATCACAATAAAAATAAGTTTAGTATAAATAATTGTATCTTTTAAAATCTCTAAGTAGCCAAACTCATAATAATAACACAAGTATACATATCGTTCAAGTAATAAAGAGCTCTAATGGAGTCCTAAGTATTGATTCTACAGGGAGTAGAAAATTCTTATGGTTATAACGTCAAACACAATATTCAAACTATAAAACTTAAGTACGCAAGACAAATCTAAAGTAAATTTAATGTGCTAAAGGAAATGCAGTTGAAAGAATTAAGTTAACTAAACTAATTGCTAAACTTTAAAAGTAAACTTATAAAGACTAAACAGAGTTTTGAAATGAAGCGTTCAAATTTAAGAAAACATATTTCCCTTTACAATAAGTTTATAGAATGTGAAGAAATTAAAATCATTTAAAAAAAATATATAAAATTATATTGTGTCAAATAGGAGCAAATATTGTGTCAAATAGGATGTCAAATAGGAGCAATCATATTCTTTACCCTCTGAGAGTACATAAATAACATTAATTAATACAGAGTTTGGTCTCTAAATCCGAGGTTAGGTTGATACTGGCTCTCACTCCAGAGTTCTAACTTCTCCCTCGCCTGAGGGCTAACAATCTCGCTTTAGTTTCCAAATAACTGGACCAAATTGAGGGTTTTAATCTATCACCTTAAAATCTCCAATTTTGCACTAATCAAAGTATATTTTCCTATTTATTGCACGCAACCCCATGAATTATATTCTCACCCATGAAATTAAACATGACTCTTACCTTGTTGTAGAAAGCATAGCCCTTTTGAATCATATGTTTCTCAACAAATTTTAACCTTTTAATTGGTCAGATCTAGAAGTAAATAAAGAACGGAATTCAAATCATCACAATTTATTGACATTTAAAACCTTATAAAACAAAATTAATTCTTCAAAAAATCATATCTCATTGTAAGGAAAAAGATAAAGATGACTACTCAGAATTCATGAGAAGGATACGACAAAACACGAATTTCATATATAAAAACAAGTTTACAAAACAACAAAAGAAAAGAACACAACTTATCTCAAAGTCTTTCCCAAGAAAATCCCTAGAATATCCCTTTAAATACTCTCTCTTTACAATCACACTCAAGTCTCTTTTAAAAATGTAATGAAGAAGAAATCTCTCACATTCCCTCTCCTCTTACAACCCTAGAAGAAAATCCTCTCTTATCTCTCATACCAAACTCTCTATCTCATGCCAAACTCTCTATCTCATGCCTCCTCCCCCCTTTTTCTTCTCTAGACTCTCCTCTTTTAATTAAGGCTCAAAAGGAATTCAAAGTTCCCTCCAATTTTTCCTCCAAAAAGTCACATCTTTTCACACCAAGAGATAAGTCCTCTCATCCAAGAGACATATCTCTTCATCAGAGAGTCTTCCAAAGTGTTCGGATGCATTGAACCACTCCATGGACGTTTGAAATGTTTTGAGCCTTCAAAATCCACTCAAAATTAGTCACGAATCAATTTACTCCTTAATTCGCCTTTGGCGCTTCTGCTCCAGCCTTATGAAGCCCGCGTCATTCTTTGGATTTTAGCGCTTCTGGCTCCAATCTGGTAGAGGCGCCGCTTAATGAAGTCCGCGTTGTTTCTGGATTCTAGCAGCTTTGGCGTCGCTTCTATGTAAAATGACACCTCTGAAAAATGTCGCCAATCTGGCACCAAGATCACGAAATTCTCCATTTTGGCTCCGAATTTCCTCTTTTTTGCTACCTTTTGTTCCAAATGACTAAAATTGATAAACCTGCAACAAAAGCATAAAAGTACCCTTCTTTAAAGTACAATATCACCAAAATAAGCATAAACTGTATGCATAAAATAGTATATTACTTTGGTGCATGAATGACCAACCAAAATACTTTATTTTTAAGTTATGGGACTATATTTCACTCACATGGAGTTTCCCATAGCTTTCAGATCAAAAAAATTTTTTGTCAGACATTCCCGGCAACAATCAGGGTTTTTGGGTTAGAAAGGTGCCCTGGCGCAGATTCAAGGGCGCTTAGGCCCCGAAAACCGCCTTTCCGAGCCTTCAAACCTAAGAGCACGGTACCCTGTCGCTGCTCCCTGGGTTCTTAGGCCAGGTACACGGTGCTTAGGCGCCCGGGTACACGGTGCTTAGGCGACCGGGTACACGGTGCTTAGGCGCCCGGGTACACGGTGCCTAGGCGCCAGTCACCTTCTAGGTCTTGATTTTGTGCAATTTTGACGTCGTAAGCCATCGGGGTGGTGAATTTCCCCTTTTGTCCCCCTCTAAAAGCATCAAAAGTTCCTTTTTGTTCATTATTAGGGCAAGATGTAATTCTCCCCAGTGACATCTTATACCGAAGGCGACCATGCACGGCATTTTGGTGTCACATGTCTTGCACAACATTTTGCATGGTATGCCCACCTCCAAGTCACTGCTCCTCAGCATACCCTTTTGTTTGGACTGATGTTGCAAAAACAAGCCCACCTTTGGGTCACTGCCTCCTAAGCACGCCCTTTTGTTCGGGTCGTTGCCGCCAAAGCATGCTTATCCTTAGGTCATCGCCTCCCAGCATACCCATCCACCGGGTTGTTGTCTTCACAACATGCCCATCCCCAGGTGACTACCTCTTCGATATAACAATCTGTCAGGCTGATGTCTCCACAACATGCCCATCTCTGGGCCACTGCTTCTATGACATACCTATCTGTTGGGTTGCTGCCTCTATGACATGTCCATCTTTGTGTCACTGCCTCCTTGGCATACTCATTTGTTGGGTTGCTGCCTTCACGGTATGCCTAGTATTTCTAAGTCACTGCCTCTATGACACACTCACCCTTACCACTTTGGTGCACTTGTCATATATCTATTGCATATCCTGCATGTTTTTATGTGTGCTCAGCGAGCCTCTTAGGCAATGTGTGAATTGTTTTCATAGGTATCTTATTACTCGATGCAAACTCAATTACCTCGGGCAGGCATAATTCCTTTCCATGGGTAGTATGTTTTACCGGTGCATCCCATTCATGTGTATCATGTTGCATGTGGCATCCTTACACTTATTTGCAAGATGTGTGTTTCTCCCTCCCTCCTGGACACCCGTTGTGACTGTTCCATACTTCAGTCGAACAATCACAATGTGGGTTTTCTACATGTTTATGTGCTTACTCATTTGCTTTGATGTCAGTCCTGCTCGGTAAGAGAGTGACCCCGTGCCAGTCGTGATGTCTTGACGAGCATTGCTTGTTAGGTTGCCCCGGTGAGTAGTGCGAGTTAAGTCATCATATTGGCATGAGTATGATTGTGCTAAGGATACAAGGGTTCTAACGTACTTCATATTTGTTACGAACCCACATTGTAGATCCACAATTTTAAAAGTATAAAAATTGATATTTTTACTATTTAGTATTATCTACCTACTTTTAAAATAATATAAGGTCATAAGTGAGGCCACTTATTTTAAATTGTCACCCCTTTTTGTGACGTGTTTTAGATTCCTTAGATCTTTAGGACGAGGCTGGTACGGCTACCTCAACAAAGTCATATGGCAGCCGGAGACTTTATCATGTTCACCTAGGTGCTAGGTTAGGTAATTTTTTGTTACATGTGCTAGGTTGGGATCTAGGTTGATATGTAGTCTTTTTAATGTCTGGCTAATATTCTTTGCTAGATTGGTTGCCCTAGCCATACAACATTCTTCCTTTATGCTTTTGGTGTGACTGCATGTTTGAGATGCATGTAGCATGTTAGGGTGCTTTTCTGCAAGGATCGTGCTTCTATATACACACGTACACATGTACTTTGAAAGGGGGAGCATGTCATGATTTACACTAATCCTTTTTCTTGCAGGTGTTATTCAGCTCCCCCATCAGGCACGACTCATTATATGTTGTATGAGTTTACTCGCTAACCTTGTTTTCTATGCAAGTCGAGTCTTTTTCTCTTTTCCTATGTACTTTTTAGAGTTTAGGAGAGTTGTAGTAGAAATAAGATACGAACACGAATTTCGAGTTGCTTTGATGTGGAAATCACGTGGAGGGGACTAGGAGCAGATGCTCGTGCCTCTTATTTTAATTATGCAATTGATATTCATGCATAAAATTAGGAACATGCATGTATATGTAGAGTCCGACCTTCGTTTTTCTTTTCTAGGATATGTTGTCGACCCAGCAGCACATGGTCTTTTCATATTATTTTGATTGTCTTTTTTTCTGTCTTATTGCATGAATGAATGCTTGGTTTGTTTTCCTTATTTATTTCTATGGTTTGCTGGAAATCACAATACAATTTAGGCTCATTAGGACTTAAAATTCTAAGTTTTCTACAAAAATTCTAAATAAAATATCCTGGATACTTAAAAATTTAGGATTAAAATAATCAGCACATTAAAATCTACATTTTTATTTTCTTGATGGCCTTCGAGCTAGATTTTAAACGGGCTGCATTGCATGGGCTTAACTCCAATCATATTTAATAGAGCATCCACAATATCTAAGGATTGTTCTAGACAATTGCATTCATATTTGCATGTCCCGAGGAGTCCAACCTGATTGGGCCAGCATACATTTTATATATAGGTGGTTGTCTAGTGCGTCTAAGGTGTTAGAAGGTTCCCCAACCCAGACGGGGAGTAAGTCATTTTTTTTGGAATGTTTTCAGCTTTGTAGCTGAACCTCCACTTCTCTTTTTCTAGAGGCATCCTTGTCGTTTCACCATATGTAAGTTCCACATCTTAGAGCTATAACCGATAATCATAGGATAGAGTCTCTTTTCTTTGACATTAGGGCTACCAAGGTCCCCGCGGATCACACAATTCACAGATTGCTGACCAAGGTTCTTTGGGCGTGTTCGGTCGACTACCTTCATGATCAAGTCCTAGTAGCTTGGGATGACGAGTTTGTGGTACCCTAACCCTGCTACCTCTACATATAAGATTACTCTGCCTTTCTTGTTGTTGAGCCCCTTTGAGCCATGTCGCTCCTTTGACTTCGTTGATTTCATCTTGATGGCCCGATTCTGATGAGCTACACCCATTTGGGATACAAAGATTTGTCATTTTCCCTTATGGCCCACACTTGCTTTAACGTGCAGGATATCCTCCTCAAGACGATTATGGTTATTTCATGGGCTCGTGTGTGGAAGAGTTACTACCCATTTGGGATGTGAGAGACTCACTCTCTGCTCAATGGCTTAGCGAGAGTTTTGAAACATATGGGTATTCCCACATGGAATAACCTTCCTTTGATGACCTATATCCCCAGGTCTTTGATAATATAAGAAAAACTCCTTTTATCGATAGTATTCTTGAGTATCCCTCAAGATGCGATTAACCAAGTCGGATACACCCCCTTGGGAGTGCTCTTGATCCCATAAAAAATACATACACCTAAATTTATGTTTATGAGTAGTCTACGTAGATACTCTTTCAAAGATATTGACCCAAGTTGCCTCCACCCGATCTTATTTGAGAGGGCATACTTGACCTATCCTTACGAGGTTTGTCGCACGTAGGCTCTCAACATACTATTTTTTCTCTTGTTTGACACTTTGTCGTATGTCCCTTCTTATTCAGTTCCTTTCATCTTCGATTCACTGACTTGATTCACAAGGAAGATTTATTTGAATAAGGAAAGTATACTACGATTGAAGCGATTTTTTAACTAGTAATGTTTTTCGACACCCAAACACACGTGACAGCTATACTAGGAAATATGCAGGACAACCACAACAAAAGTTTACTTCAGTATAATCAATTTCTCGTTTAAATTTTAAAACTGTCACTCCTAGTGAATTAATGTAATTTTCAATTTTAAGTAGTCACTAAGTTGCAAACACAAGAATACATATCGCACAAGTAATAAATGGCTCTAATGAAGTCCTAAGTATCTATCCCACTAGAAGGTAAAAATTCTTATAATAATAACACAAAAACATAATATCAAAACTATAAAAGACTTAAATAAGAAAGCATGTTAAAGTTTGTATTAAACAACTAAAGAAATTATATTTACTACACTAATCTCTAAACTTTGAACATAAATCTAATGCAACAAAGCTAAGTTTTATAACTAACGGTTCAAATTTTAGAAAGTATCATTCCACTTTACAATTAGGTTATAGTCAGTGACTTATCCAAATTGTCATAAATTGTATTATGTCAAATAAGAGCAATTATAATGTTTATCCTCTTTACAAGCAACAAAGAACATTGGTTAATCTAGAGTTTAATCCTTGAATCTGCAGTTTTGTTGGGAAGATACTAAGCTCTCACCTTGGAGTTCCCACATTCCCCTCGCCTGAGGGCTAACATCTCGCTTTAGTTTCCAAACACCTGGACTAAATTGGGGATTTTAGTCTGTCAACCTAAAATCTCCAATTCTACGCCAATCAAAGTATATTTTCTTATTTTTTTGCACTCAACCTTCTGGACTATATTCTTATCCATGAAATCAAATATGTTTCTTATTTAGTTGTAGAAAGCATAGCCCTCTCAGATCGTATGCTTTCATAACAAATTTTAACAAATTAATTGGATAGATTGATAAGTAAATGAAATTCAAAATTTAAATCATCACAATTAAGAAATTAAAACACTTCCAAACAATTTCGATTCTTTACATAATTATATCTCATTGTAGGGAGAAGGACAAAACAAACTACTCAGAATTCATGAGGAAGATACAACAAACATGAATTTATATATATATATATATATATATATAAACAAGTTTACACAACAAATAAAAATAAAGTAAAACACTATATATATATATATATATAAACAAGTTTACACAACAACTAAAAATAAAGTAAAACAACTTATCTCAATCTTCTCCCTAAGCAAATCCTTTGAAGTTCCTTTGAATCACTTTCTCTCTTTACAATGTCACTCAATTCTATGTTAGAAATGTAATAAAGAAGTGTTGACCTCACTTTTGGTTGAGGTCT
>NW_018218956.1:0-401 GCF_001263595.1 Phalaenopsis equestris
AATTATCTGTGATTCCAGAAGAATATATATATAATATTAATATGAGGGAATCTTCTAATAGTCTTTCATTTACAGAGGATGAAGTACAATCAGTACGACGTCCATAATCATCACCAGTATGGGTTCACTCCGATGCTAGTTTGGTTTGTTCTACCTGTCATTCCGCGACACTCGATCAAGGACATTCTACCGAAGCTTTTGTAGAATGTCCAAGTTGCAATGTTTTACACCTGGGACAGTATCATAGTTATGGTGATTACTCAACAGCTAATGAACTGTTAAGATATGATGATTTACCCATTGATGATACAAATACAATCCAACACTATTCATGGGATACTTTTTATGCTCCAATTCAAATTGAGACGTATAATCCGATGGAAGCAATACTACCACTAGCA
>NW_018218957.1:0-1404 GCF_001263595.1 Phalaenopsis equestris
CACAAAAAAACCTCTTTTTCTAACATAAAGTTGTTTATTTAAAGTGCAGGGATGAAGTTTGAAGAGTTTTCATAAGAATCCTTTCAAAAAGCGTCAAAATACGTTGAATTTTATCCCATAATCGCCAAAAGTCTGTCCATAGTCGTCGGTGGCGCCGTCGGTGGCTCGAGGGTGCCGTTGGTGAGTTTTTCTGTCATTTTTTGGTCTTCTCAGGTAAATCTTGTCGTCGGCACCGTTTTGGGCGTCGTCGGAGAGCAGACTGTGCAGCTCCACCGTTTCGCTCTGTTTGGCTCCATTTTGCCCCATTTCAGTTGCATTGTGTTCCTAATAGATAGACCTACAAAAAAAGCATGAAAATAACATTTATTTAATGTGTAATCTCATTCAAAAATATGCAAGAAGTGTAAAAGAGATTAAGCATCGAAAGACAAGGGCAAAATTTCATTTTTTTGCTCATTTTTGCTCCAAATTGCACCATTTTTGTTTCTTTTTCTCCAAAAGTCCATTTCTTGTACTAAAAATCAAAAACATGCAAAATACCTTCCTTAAAGAGCAATCTCATTAAAATTAAGCATAAAATGTATATGAAAAATCAAGCATTTTTTAGGCGTGTCAGAAGTGTTCCTTGGGATCTATTACTTATCTATTTTTTATTCCTTGACTTTGTAATTGATTTTGCATTTGTAACACCACTTCTTCTATAGACAACTTCTTCTCCTTAAATTGTGTATTACTGTTGAAACCTGGAGGATAAGTAGATCTATAATTATTATGCCCTTGATTGTTCCAGTTTCCCAATGTGTTTACTTGGTTGTTCCTCTATACTTATTATTCCCTTGGTTGTTCCAATTTCCTAATAGTTTTTTTGGTTGTTCTCCCATTGGTGATTACTACCAACCGAGTTATTATCCCAATTAAAGTTGGGATGGTTCTTCTAACCTGGGTTATAATAATTTGAATATGGGTTATTCTGCTTATTATTTATTCCATTTAAAGTTTCTTATGTTGCTTGAGAATCTACCATTTGGTCTAATGAATTTTCTTCAATCATGGAAATTGGTTGAGAAAAATTCATTCCAAATTAGTCTAACTTCTTTGAAATTGCTGCAACTTGATTTGATAACATGATAAATGCAATAGTTTCATGAATATTGGCTACTTTCTTAGGATTTACCCATCTCAGAAGGCCATTGAAATTATTGGTAGCCATTTCTTCAAATAAAGCATAAGCACCAATTAAATCTTAGGCGTCATGAAATATTTTGACATCAATGAACCACCAGCAGTGGCATCGATAATTGATCTAAGAGATCCAAACAATCCATTATAAAAAGTTTGAATTATTAACTAATTTGGTATAACCTGGTGCGGACAAGTTCTTAAGAGTTCGTTAAATATTTCCCA
>NW_018218958.1:0-828 GCF_001263595.1 Phalaenopsis equestris
AATCAATGGGTGATCTCAGAGGAGAATCTAGTGCTCAATCTGATGAATAGTAGATTTATATTACTATCTGTCTGTTTGTCTATGTATTTTGGTCTAAACTTTGCATTTGCTTTATTTTAGAATTATGCTTTTAGATCTCTGTATAGTTGAGACTAAACATAGGATGTTTTGTTTTCAGAGTTTTGGGTGTTGTGGCTTAGATTGTGACGCTGAATTAATGTGTTGAGGTTGAGAAAATACTAAACTTAGGTGTGTTATTTAACGATATTGTACCCCTTGGAATTTATATATAAATGTGATGTTTTGTGTTGTGAAAGTTTATTTGTGTTAAGTACATCATTTAGTCACTTAAAATTATGTCTATAATGATTGAAAGGATGTCGTTAAGGCTTGAAATTGATCAAAATCTCAAAAATTTGGGAATTGAACCAAAATCAATAGCCGACGGCGCCCTCGACGCCGCCGACGGTGGATTTTTTTCAAGAGTTCTGTTTAAATTTCAATATAGCGCGCTGACGGCGCCATCGACCCCGCCAACGGCGAGATCGCAAAAAAATACCTTTAACCGTGATTTTGACCAATCAACTGCCACTATTCATCATCCCCTTCCTCCTAAAAACACAATTTTTGACATAGGGCTTGAGAGATTTTGGATATGGAGGTGATTTTAAGGCTTTTTGACATCGGATTTGATCATCTCTAGGTAAGAGCTTCACTCCAAGTTAAAAATATTTGAATTTCACCATGGATTTCTTCCACATTGAGGAGATCCAAACAATTTGAGAATGTGAAGAAAATATTGGGAAGAAATTCATGGAACTTAGTGTT
>NW_018218958.1:1859-2578 GCF_001263595.1 Phalaenopsis equestris
TAGAGTTAATAAATGAAAGGATTAGAGGTTTAGAACGTCGACATGATTATGATAGTGAGTACCTTCAGAGGCATTCAAATTTTGAGGTAGCTTATTACGAAGCTCAGGCCCGACACTATAGAGGTGAGTCTGATGTTACTTTCCCTGAGTGCCTCTGATATACTCAGTATCAGCCCGATCCACCTGCTGATCAAGGAGATGAAGACATAGTTTAGGATTTTGATATTTGAATCTAATTGTTGTACTTGTATTTGTACTTTTATTTCTGTTATCTTTTATAATAGAAATGGATGTTTATGTGTATTTGGACTTTCAATTTTATTATTATGTTGTACTAGGATGATTTTTAATTTTTGTTATAAAGGTGTGGTAGTTAAATCTGCATGTGTAGTATAATAGATGTTGAGTAGTTTTTTTTGAATTGTTGTGAATTGTAATGTAATGTGATTTTTATTCCGCATTTTAGTTGTAATTATTTTGTGTAGTATTGTGGTTTTGTTAGGAAATATTGTGCTTGTTTAATGTTTTAATTTTATAATTATTTCAAAATTTCATTACCCAGAAATTTCTCTAATGATTTATATGTCTAGAAAGCTCCTAATATTACAGACCAGGTGAAGCAGAAATTTTGAGAAGGCCTGCAAAAATTTCAGAATGATGAAAATGTATAAAATACTGAGGTATGATTTATATTTAGAGTTTTTCTTTCCACCTATATC
>NW_018218958.1:4042-5755 GCF_001263595.1 Phalaenopsis equestris
AGGTCAAAGCCCTTGGAAGTTGGGCGCAAATAAATAGAGAAATAAAATTATCGAGAGTAGAATTTGATATTTTAGAGTGACAAACTAAAATCTCCAATTCGGTCCTATCGTTTGGGTGCTGAAGTGTAGATGTTAGCCCTCAGGCGAGGGGAACGTGGGAGCTCTGAAGTGAGAGCCAATATCCTCCCAACCTAGCCTCAAATTCAGTAAAAAAGCGTAGGATTAGTCAATGTTCTGTATGTCTGGACAAAAGGGTAAAGAATATGTATACTCCTATTTGGCACAATATAATTTGAACTAATTCACTTTATCCATTCACTATAATTTCTTGACAAGGAAAATGATGCTTTCTTTTATATTGAATATCACATTTGAACCTTCATTAGTATATTTAGTTATTTAATATTCATTAAAATTATATATTTATTTCAATAGTCTATTAGTGACTACAGATAAGAAAATTAAATTTAATTGTTGTGATTAAAGTATTGCTTTTCTAAAGTCTTAGTTCGTAGTTCTAATATTACTCCCTGTGGGATCGATATCTAAGACTCCAGTAGAGCGCTATATTACTTGAGCGATACATATACTTGCATTGATAAGTATGACTTTACAATTTTTGAATATTTTATACATACATCTTTATCAAATCTATAACTGTTATTAAGTTTTGGTACAATTGCTGAGGAATTAAATCTTTTAGCAGCAGTATTAATTACTTATATTTTTAAGCATATATAAAGTCGCAGTCGGTTTACTGGATGTAGAAGTAGAAGTAGTGATAGACCCTCTACTTCAGTTGCAGGACCATCTACTTCCAGTTCTGTTTCACTTGAAAATATTATGGGAGTAGTGATAGACCCTCTACATCAATTGCAGGACCATCTACTTCCAGTTATGTTTCACTTGAAAATATTATGGAACAATTAATGATTCAACAATCAGATATTATAGTGATGCAAAATAGAATTGGCAATTTGGAATCAAGAAATGCTCACAATGATGATTATAAGCAGAGAAGAGTACAACAAGACATTGCATATCAAAAGGCGATGGTTAGATATCAGAGGGGTGATCATATTGTAAGGTTTCCTACATGCCCCAGCTTTACGTCTTATGTGCAAGATAACTTTGAAGAAGAGGAAAAAGAAGAAAAAGAAGAAGATGAGGAGGAAGATGATAAATGAAGAATTACTGATTTTTATCTATTTTATTTGTTATTATTTGTTTAGTTTTGTTGTTGGAATGATTTGGATAATTTATGTGTTTTGATTGTGGAACTGTTAAACTTGTTTGTGTATGTAGTTGTAAACTGTAGATTTTTATTTTGGCATTGTTAGTTTCTTTAATTTACTACTTATGGTTTTAATTTATCTTTTCTTAGCAAAGCCTTTGATCTATTATGTTCATTTATTTCTTTAAAGCTTGTACTTTTTAAAATTAGTACATGGATGTGTGACCAGAGGAAAATATGTTGAGATTTTCATATCTATTTTATACTGTTTTTGATGATATTGCACATTAAAGAAAGGTATTTTTGATTTTTTATTGCAGGAATGATGAATTAGGGTCATTGGAGCAAAAAGATGAAAAAGGACCGAATTTGGAGCGAAAAAGACTAAAATGTTAAGAATTGAATTAGGGCGCCAACGGCGAGATTTTCTCGAGACTCCAGAATTAATTCATTAAGAAGGTCCGCCGACGGCGCCCTCG
>NW_018218958.1:5791-6220 GCF_001263595.1 Phalaenopsis equestris
GACCAATCAGGCTTTGAATAAGTGAATAATGACAAATTTTGAAGGGTTGCTTAGGCAACTCTTGGGAAAGCTCATCGACAACTTTAAAAGTAGATTTTGGCCAAAAATTGAGAGGTCCTGTAAGGGGAGAGAGTTCCTGGAGGTTAGAAAGGTTCCAATAGTGTGTAAAAATTGTGAGGAATTCTTCAAGAGATTGTAAGAGTGGAGGGAAAGTGAGAGATTTCTTCCTCCTTACTGCTTCAAAGAGGAATTATGTGTGCTGTAAAGAAAGGAAGAGATTCAGAGGAACTTCGAGGAGTTTTCTTGGAGAGAAATTAGAGATAATTTTATTTATTGTTGTAGTTTGTATGACTTTGATTTTATATATGAATTTTGAGTTTTGTTATTTTTTCCTCATGAGATCTGAGTAGTTTTCTCCGTCTTTCTCCT